>NC_138895.1:63800482-64044395 GCF_965194825.1 Balaenoptera physalus | reverse complement strand
TGTTTTAGTCTGGTTTTTGTTGCTTATCAGGTTTAATATTGTTCTTGAAAATAGTTGATGCTATGTTATGTATAACTTTTCTAATAAAAGTTGTGTTATAAGCTGTAAATTTTGGAGTATTGGTATTCAGTTGGTGGGACTCCCCAAGAAAACATTGCTTCATCTTTTTTGCCTTATCTTGAATAATTATCCATACAAATAGTAAGTGAACTTTTCAAGAGGTCTTAGAGTAAAAAATAAATCTTTACAATGTATTAAGATTCAAATGAGCCCAGTAAATGGCTGGTGCTGAGGAATCTTTGGGGCACAGATACAGCCCCATAGTAACTGCTAAGTACTATGACATGCCTATGGGTTCTTGGGGCCCTAAACAATTGTAGCCCATGAGCAATGTCCTGCAGATTTTCTGGGTCCATCTGAGAAGCCTACTTTAGCCAGGGCTTTCGGTAGGTAACTTTTGGAATGTATCCACCTTTGCATTCAAGCATCTGACTTGTCCTGCCACCAGCTGTGAGCTTTAAGACATTGAAGACTTTATGGTTTAAGTAAGCCCTGCTCTATATTCCGCATACATAATTTAATACTGTTTATAATAGAAAAACCAATGTTTACTAAACACCAATTAGCCTCAAACCCGAAGATGCTTTAATATGGGGCTCACCACCTGTGGTAAAGATAGCCTAGTAAAGAATTAACAGTCTAATATGAAAGTAATGGGAGCCTAGAATACAGCATGCCAAAGTACCTGCAGGTAGTGCAATGAGAAAAAGCTTTTGCTGAGATTTGAAAGATAACTCAGTGTGGTAATGGTTTTATTTCAGGTATAGCAGAACCATGAGTATTCAACTTGGGACTGAAAAGCCTAGGTAGAGATGTGAGAGTGGAATCCTGCCCCTTGACTTCCTTCCTCAACTTAGAGCTAACAAAAGGGTGCAGTAGGGCTTTCCTGGTGGCACGGTGGTTCACCTGCCGATGCAGGGGACACAGGTTCAAGCCCTGCTCCAGGAAGATCCCGCATGCCGCAGAGCTACTAATCCCGTGTGCCACAACTACTAAACCTGTGCTCTAGAGCCCACGTGCCACAACTACTGAAGCCCGCGTGCCTAGAGCCCATGCTTCGCAACAAGAGAAACCACCGCAATGAGAAGCACACACACCACAACGAAGAGTAGCCCCCGCTCGCCGCAACTAGACAAAGCCCGCGTGCAGCAACGAAGACCCAACACAGCCGAAAATAAATTAATTATTTAATTTTAAAAAGTGGGGGGGGCAGTGCAGTAGAGCAATGGGCCAGGGGTGTAGAAACTCAGCTTCAAAATCTTAATTTGATTATGGAGCCTAAAGCTCAAGAAGCTTTATTCTCTATCTGGGCCAGATCGTATACAGCAGAGGTTCTCAACCTTGCTGCCCTTTGTGGTCACCTGAGGAGCTTTAAAAAATACTGGATGTCTGGGTCCTATTTCCTGCAGAATGTTTTTCTGGATTGCTGATGCCCACTGAATACAAAATAACTGAATGGATGGAAGGAAAGTAATAGATCTCCCACAACAATCTTCGAGTAAACATTAGTGCTCCTGCAAGGCATATCTTATTTACTGTGTGGTTTGGAGTAATGCCTGACATGCTGCCACCAGTCCCAGAATTTGAGAAAAATCAGTCAAGTGAAAAGTATACTGGTATTTACAGTTAAATAGCCCAGGGTTGCCTTGAGACTCCATTTACTCAACTATCAATCTGGGTGGTTGGTACAGAACTTGCAGAGTGTTTGTGAAGGGTCCCTAAAAGTGGGCACTCAATAAATGCTGGCTATTGTAAAAATGTTTAAAGCAAGGGATTCATATTAGAAAATGGAGTTTTCAGGATATGAATCTGATAGAGTGGGATGCAAAATAGGATTATGAGGAGACTAAAGGTCTTTGTAAACACTAGGGAATCTGAGTAAGATGCCAGAAGGAACCTAGAAGATGGTCTCTCTCTGAACATTCCCTCCCTTGCAGCACATTACCTTCCTTCTGCCTTCAGTGCCCTATGAGATGAGCAATCCTGGCTGCAAAGATGGTGACATAGGAGGCTCCTGAACTCCCCTCCTCCCATGGACATACCAAATGTACAGCTGCACATGGAGCAATTTTCTTGGAAAGAAATCCATAAACCCTAAGCGACTCCTATACATTGGGTGAAACCAGAACATACCCACGTCTAAGTGGGTAGGAAAGGCTGAGACATGCTTGACATAAACCTCACCCCCGGCACAGCAATATATAATCAGGAGAGAATTCCGACTTCCAACTTCTCCCTGAAGAGTGGAGGACTTGGACCCCACATTCACCACAACTTTTAAGACCCCACCCAAGGGACAGGCCCCCAAAATACCTAATTCTAAAAGCCAGTGGGGCTTGCATCCGGGAGACCCACAAGACTAGCAAACATTTGTAACAGGTGTGCGAGCACTCGCCACAGCTATCCTCCCAGGGTTCAATGCAAAGGGAGCAAAGACAGGCTCTTATTTGTGTACTTTAAAAGCTGATTCCTAAGGGTCAGGTTTCTAACTGAGCACACTTACAGGGGCTGACTGCAGTCCTCCTCTGACTAGGGAAACCAGCAGACACTCCCCTGCTCTCTCCCTCTAGCTGGCTTCAAGTCACCAGTATATCCCTGAAAGGAGCTTTTACAAGTGTCTTAATGCCCCAGCTTTTACGGCTGCTGCCTGAGGGAAAGACCCCTGGATCACCTGACTCTGATAGCCAACAGGGTTCACAAGTTGACATTCACAAGTCCCACAGGACTGCAGCAAACAACAAAGGAGTTCTTAGACTCAGGAGCACGTGCATGTGCGCACACACACACACACACACACCCCCGCAACTGCCATAGACCCAGGCCCAAATCAGAGGGAGCAGGCAAAACGCCCACCTGGAAGGTCTAAATACAAACCACCAGCTGCTGCCTAAAGGTCCAGCTTCCAACCAGCCTGTATCTATGTGTTGGTCGCAGTCCTCCCCTTTGGGACACTGTCATATCTGGGTACACCTTCAACTACTGAGAGCCAATAAGAACAAAGAAAGCAGATTGGACCATCACAAAGGCTTGAGAGACAACTAGGAGCATGGGCCAGGCTTACTGATGAGGTTCATCTCTTAACACAAGAACACTTTGTCAAGACTGGGAGAGGTGACTGTTTTGTCCAAGCACAGAAACCAACACAGTCAAAGAAAATGAAGAAACAGAGAAATATGTTACAAACAAAAGAACAAGACAAATATCCAGAAACAGATCTTAATGAAACAGATATAAGTGATTACCCAATAGACATTTCAAAATAATATATAGATGTTCACTGAAGTCAGGAAAACATTGCATGAACAAAGTGAGAATTTCCATAAAGAGAAAAAATATTTTAAAGTACCAAATAGAAATCACAGAGTGTAAGAATACAATAACTATACTGAAAAATTCAATAGAGGGGTTCAACAGCAGACTAGTCAAGCAGAAGGAAGAATCAGCAAACTCAAATCCAGGGAGTAGAATTCATCTGGGGTGGGGCTGGGGAACAGAAAGAGAAAGAGAGACAATAGTGTAAGGGACTTATGGGAAGTCATTAAGAGGATCAATATACACATTATAGGGGTCCCAAAAAAAGAAGAGAGAGAGAAAGAGGCAGAAAGCTTGTTCAAAGAAGTCATGGCTGAAAACTTCCCTAACCTGGTCCCACTGGACTGTATATATTTGAATACTTTAAAAGCTGCTGCCTGAGTTTCTGGCTTCCAGTCAGCCTAAATCCAGATGCTGACTGAGATTCTCCTCTTTGGGACACTTACAGGTCTTGGCACACTCTCAACTACTGGGAGCCACTAAAAATAAATATTGGACAATCACAAAAGTTTGAAAGACAACAAAGAGCTAGACAGGGTTAAACGATAAGGTTCCTGTCCTACATGAGGCCACTCCTTCAAGACTAGGAGAAGTGACTCTTACCTAACGCACAGAAACCAACACAGAAAGTCAAGGAAAATGAAGAAAAAGAGAACTATGTTCCAAATGAAAGAACAAGATAAAATCTCAGGAAAAAGTCCTTAATGAGATGAAAATAAGTGATTTATCTGATAAAGAGTTTAAAGTAATGGTCATAAAGGTGCTCACTGAACTTGGGAGAAGAATGGATGAACCCAGTGAGAACTTCAAAAAAAGACAGAAAATGCTGTATAAGAAAGTACCAAACATAAGTCATATTAATGAAGAATACAATAACTGAACTGGAAAAAATGTACTAGAGAGGTTTAACAGCAGACTATATGAAGCACAAAAACTCACCCCATCAGAGCAGGAAAAAAAAAAGAGAAAAAAAAAATGAAGATAGTTTAAGGGACTTATGGGACAACATCAAGCAGACCAACGTTTGTATTATAGAGGTCTCAGAAGGGAAGAGAAAGAAAAAGTGGCAGAAAATGTATTTGGAGAAGTAATGGCTGAAAAATTTCCTAACCTACTAGTGAAGGTTAAAAGACAAAAGTTTTAGTAAAAAACAATTATAACTACAATAATTAAGGGATACAAAAGATAAAAAGATGTAAAAGGTGACATCAAAAATATAAAATTTGGAGGTGGGGGAGAGAATAAAAATGTAGACCTTTAGAATGCACTCAAACTTGTTATCAAATTAAAATAGACTGCTGTAGATATAAGGTGTTATATGCAAGGCTCATGGTAACCACAAAGCAAAAGTCTATAGCAGATACACAAAAGATAAAGAGAAAGGAATTGAAGCATACTATTAAAGAAAGTCAAACCACAAAGGAAGAGAACAAGAGAAAAAGAAACGAACAGAGGAACTACAAAACAGCCAGAAAACAATTACCACACAATAAACACACACATATCAATCATTTCTTCAAATGTAAATGGACTAAATTCTCCAGTAAAAAGAAATAGGTCTCTCTTTTTTTTTTTAATCCATTCAGCCACCCTATCTCTATAGTGCCTATAGGAGACTCCAGATATAAGGACACACACAGACTAAAAGTAAAGGGACGGGAAAAGATATTCCATGCAAATGGAAACCAGAAGAAAGCTGAGATAGCTATACTTTATATCAGACAAAATAGACTTTAAAATAAACACTTCATTAAGAGACAAAAAGGACATTACATAATGATAGAGGTCAATCCAACAAGAAGACAAAACATTTGTAAATATTTATGCACCCAAGATAGGAGTACCTAAATATATAAGACAAATTAATTGAACTAAAAGGAGAAATAGACAGCAAAACAATAAAGGTAGGGACTTTAATACCCCACTTGCATAAATAAATGGAAAGATATTTCACACTCGTGGATTGGAATAATTAATACTGTTAAAATGTCCATACTACCCAAAGCAATCTACAGATTCAATGCAATCCCTATCAAAATTCTGCTGTTTTTTTTTTTTTAACAGAAATAGAACAAACAATGCTAAAATTTGCATGGAACCATGAAAACCCTGAACAGCCAAAGCAATCTTGATAAAGAATAAAGCTGGAGGCATCACACGCCGTGATTTCAAACTATATAACAAAGCTATAGTAATCAAAGCAGTATGGTACTGTCATAGCAACAGACACATAGATCAATGGAACAGGATAGAGAGCCCAAAATTAAACCCATGCATATATGGCCAATTAACTTATGACAAAGGAGCCAAGAATATACAATTGGGACAGGACAGTGTCTTCAAAAATGGTATTGGGAAAACTGGACAACCACATGCAAAAGAATGAAGCTGGAAATTACATGATAATTAACTATAAATCAGTTAAAGTTTGAGTGTAAGACCTGAAACCATAAAACTCCTGGAAGAAAACATAGGTGATAAGCTCCTTGACATCAGTCTTGGCTAAGATTTTTTAGATCTGACCTTAAAAGCAAAGGCAACAAGTAATACTAACAAGGAGGACTACATCAAATCAAAAGCCTTCTGCACAGCAAAGGAAACCATCAACAAAATGAAAAGAAAACAAAAAGAATGGGAGAAAATATTTGCAAATTATATATCTGATAAGGGATTAATATCTGAAACATGAAGAAATCATACAACTGAATATCAAAACAAACAATCTAATTTAAAAATGGGCAAAGTGTCTGAATAAACATTTTTCCAAAAAAGAAATACAGATGGCCAACAGGTGCATGAAAAGATGCTCATCATCACTAATGATCAGGGAAATGAAAATCAAAACCACAATGAGGTACCACCTCACACCTGTCAGAATGGCTATTATCAAAAAGACAAGAAATAACAAATGTTGGCAAAGATGTGGAGAAAAGGGAATACTTTGTACACTGTTAGTGAGAATGTGAATTGGTGCAGCCACTATGAAAAACAGTATGGAGGTTCCTAAGAAGATTAAAAATAGAGTTTCCATATGATCCAACAAGTCTGCCTCTGGGTATTTATTTATGTGAAGAAATCGAAAACATTAACTCAAGAAGATACACACATGTCCAAATTCATTGCAGCATTATTTACAATAGCCAACATATGGAAACAACCTAAGTGTCTATGATGGATGAATAAAGAAGATATGGTGTGTATGTGTATATTTTATACACAAACACACACAATGGAATATTATTCTGCCATAAAAAAAGAAATGACATGAAATCTCGCCATTTGCGAAAACATGGATGGAACTCGAGGACATTATGCTAAATGAAATAAGTCAGAGAAAATCAAATACCATGTGACATCACTTATATGTGGAATCTAAACAGATAAGCAAACAAAAACTCCCAAAGTCACAGATATAGGGAACAGATTAGTGGTTGCCAGGGGTAGGTGGGGGGGGGGAGGGGTTGGTAAAATGGGTGAAGGAGGTCAAAATGTACAAACTTTGAGTTATAAAATAAATAAGTCGTGGGGATGTATTTATTTTATTTATAAAATACGTAAGTCACGGTGACTATAGTTGTTAATACTGTATCGCATAATTGAAAGTTGCTAAGAGAGTATATCTTAAAAGTTCTCATCACAAGAAAAAAATTTGTAACTGCGTATGGTGATGGATGTTAACTTGTGGTGATCATTTTGCAATATATACAAATATCAAATCATTATGTTGTACACCTGAAACTAATACAATGATATATGTCAATTATACCTCAATTTAAAATAAGGAAATAATAGCTGAGAACTTTCCAAACCTGGGGAGAGAATTATACATCCAAGTTCACAAAGCTAATATAACCCTATTATCTCAGTGCAAATAAAACCTTATCCAAGACACATTATAACGAACCTGTCAAAAATCAAAAATAAAGAGATAATCCTAACAGCAGCCAAGGAAAAAAAGATAGTAACCTATAAAGAAAGTCCCATTAGGCCTGCTCTCAGCAGATTTCTCAGCTAAAACTCTAGGTCAGGAGAGAAGCAATGATATATTCAAAGTGTTGAAAGAAAAAAATTGCCAGCCCAAAATATTCCATCCAGGAAAGCTATCCTTCAGATATGAAGGAGACATAAAGATTTTCCTAGAGCAGAAAAAAAAAATCTGAAGGAGTTCATCACCACTAGACCTGCTTTGCAAGACATGCTAAAAGGGGTTTTTCAAGCTGAAATTTAAAGATGCCAATTAGTAACATGAAAGCATACAAAAGTATACAGCATATGGGTAAAAGTAAATATTCAGTCAAACTTAAAAAACTAATTCTGTAGTAGGATGGTGTGTTCACCACTTAACTACAGTATAAACATCAAAAGAAAAGAGTATTAAAAATAATTATAGCTACTATAATTTGTTAATGAATACACAATATAAAAAGTAAATAATGCATCAAAAACTCAAAAGAGGGAAAGTAAAAGGGTGAAGCTCTTGTAGAAAACTGAAGTTGCTATCAGCTTAAAATAGACTGTTTTATCTATCAGATGTCTTATGTAAGCATCATAATAACCACAAGGCAAAAACCTATAGTAAAAGCACAAAAGATAAAGGGGAAACAGAATATACTATCATAAAAAATCACCAATTTACAAAGGTAGCCAGAAACAGAGGTTAAAAATAAACAATGGAAATATAAAACAAACAGAGAACTATTAATAAGATTGCATTAGTTAAGTCCTTACATATCAGTAATAACTCTAAATATGTGTGGGTTGAATTCACCAATGAAAAGACCCAGAATGGCTGGATGGATTAAAATCAAGACCCAACTATATTCTGCCTACAAGAGACTCACTTCAGGTTTAAGGACACACATAGGCTCAGAGTGAAGTGATGGAAAAATATATTCCTTGCCAGTGGAAACAAAAAGTATGTGGAGGTAGCTACACTTGTATCAAACACAGTAGACTTTAAGCCAAAAACATTAATAAGACACAAAGAAGGGCAATATGTAAGGATAAAGGGGCTTGATTCATCAAGAAGATATAACAATCATAAATACACATATACCCAACATCAAAGCACCCAAATATATATATTGCTATATAGCAAATATAAACATCTCTGAAGGGAGAAAGAGACAGTAATAGTAGGGAGCTTTAGTAACCCACATTCAACATTGGATAGATAATCTAGACCAAAATTCAAAAATGAAACATTAGACTTAAGCTATACATTAGACCAGATGGACTGAGACATTTACAGAGCATTCCATCCAAAAGCAGCAGAATACACATTCTTCTCAAATACACATGGAACATTCTTCAAGGATAGCTATATATTAGGCCATTAAGTCAATAAATATAAGAAGACTGAAATCATATCAATCATCTTTTCTGACCACAGTGGTATGAAACTAGAAATCCATTACAAGAGGAAAACTACAATATGCACAAATACATGGAGATAAAACAAAATGCTCCTAGGCGATCAATGGGTTGAAAAAGAAATTGAAAGAGAAATCAAAAATATCTTGGGGCAAATAAAAATTGGAAATACAACATACCATAACTTATGGGATGCAGCAGAAGCAGTTATAAGAGGGAAGTTTATAGCAGTAAACATTTACATAAAGAAAAAAGAAAGGGCTTCCCTGGTGGCGCAGTGGTTGAGAATCCGCCTGCCAATGCAGGGGACACGGGTTCAATCCCTGGCCCGGGAAGATCTCACAAGCTGTGGAGCAACTAAGCCTGTGCGCCACAACTACTGAGCCCACGTGCCACAACTACTGAAGCCCAGGTGCCTAGAGCCCATGCTCTGCACCAAGAGAAGCCACGACAATGCGAAGCCCACACACCGCAACAAAGAGTAGCCCCCACTCGCTGCAACTAGAGAAAGCCCGCGCACAGCAACGAAAACCCAACACAGCCAAAAATAAAAACAAACAAATTAATTAATTAAAAAAAGAAAAAAGAAAGATCTCAAATAGCCAACCTAACTTTACATGTTAAGGAACTATAAAAAAGAAAAACCTAAATCTAAGGTTAGTAGAAGGAAGGAAATAACAAATTCAAGTGGAAATCAATGAAATAGAGACTAAAAAAGACATTAGGAAAAAAATCAATGAACCTAAGAGCTGTTTTTTTGAAAAGATAAATAAAATAGACAAACCTTTAGGTAGGCTAACTCATAAAGAAGAACTTATTAGAAATAATATAAATAATATTAGAAATGAAAGGGGAGATATTACAATTGATAACACAGAAATACAAAGTATTATAAGAGAATATTATGAATAATAAACACATGCCAACTTAGAATAGTGGATAAATTTCTACAACCTAACAAGACTGAATTATGAATAAATAGAAAATCTGAACAGAAAAATCAGGAGTGGTAAGATTGAGTCAGTAATCAAAAACCATCCAATAACAAAAAAATCCCAGGAGCAAATGGATTCACTGGTGAATTCCACCAAACATCTGAAGAGGAATTAAAACCAATCTTTCTCAACCTTTCCAAAAAATAGAAGAGGAGGGAACACATGCAAATTCATCTTACCAGGCCAGCATTACCCTGATACCAAAAAACAGACAAGGATACTACAAGAAAACTATAGACCAATAACCCTGAGGAACATAAACACAAAAATCCTCAATAAAATATTAGCAAACTGATTATAACAGCATATTAAAAGGATCATATGCCATAATCAAGTGAGATTTATTCCAGGGACGTAAGGATGGATCCACATCTGCAAATCAATGAATGTGATACACTTCATTAACAAAAGGATAAAAATCAATAGATGCAGAGAAAACATTTGACAAAATTCAACATCTTTCATTATAAAAACTCTCAACAAAATGGGTATAGAGGCAATGTACCTCAACATAATAAAGGCCATATATGACAAGCCCACAGCTAACATCATACTAAATGGTGCAAGGCTAAAAATTTTTTTCTCTAAGATCAGGAACAAGGCAAGAATGCCCTTACTTTAATTACTTACTTACTTTACTTACTTAACTTACTTACTTTACTTACTTACTTTGCTTACTTACTTACTTAACTTACTTACTTACTTTACTTATTTTACTTACTTACTTTGCTTACTTACTTACTTACTTACTTACTTACTTAACTTACTTACTTACTTTACTTACTTACTTTGCTTACTTACTTACTTAACTTACTTACCTACTTTACTTCTTTCCTTCCTTCCTTTACTTACTTCCCTTCCTTCCTTTTTCTTTCTTTCCTTTTTCCTTCCTTCCTCCCTCCCTCCCTCCCTTCCTTCCTTCCTTCCTTCCTGCATTGGGTCTTCATTACCATGCATGGGCTTTCTCTAGTTGCGGTGAGCAGGGGCTACTCTTCGTTGCAGTGGCCAGGCTTCTCATTGCAGTGGCTTCTCTTGTTGCAGAGCACGGGCTCTAGGCACATGGGCTTCAGTAGTTGTGGCATGCGGGCTTCAGTAGTTGTGGCTCACGGACTCTAGAGCACAGGTTCAGTAATTGTGGTGCATGGGCTTCATTGCTCTGCAGCATGTGGGATCTTCCCGGACCAGGTCTCGAACCCATGCCCCCTGCATTGGCAGGCGGATTCTTAACCGCTGCGCCACCAGGGAAGCCCTCTTTTTTTTTTTTTTAATTTTTACTTTATTTTTGGCTGCATTGGGTCTTTGTTGCTGTGCACAGGCTTTCTCTAGTTGCGGCTAGTGGGGGCTACTCTTCATTGTGCGGGCTTCTCATTGCGGTGGCTTCTCCTGTTGCAGAGCATGGGCTCTAGGTGCACGGGCTTCAGTAGTTGCGGCGCACAGGCTCAGTAGTTGTGGCTCGGGGGCTCTAGAGCGCAGGCTCAGTAGTTTTGGCGCATGGGCTTAGTTGCTCCACAGCATGTGGGATCTTCCCGGACCAGGGCTTGAACCCATGTCCCCCGCATTGGCAGGCGGATTCTTAACCACTGTGCCATGAGGGAAGCCCAGGGAAGCCCTCTTTAAACTTTTATTAAAAATAGTACTAGAGGGCTTCCCTGGTGGCACAGTGGTTGAGAGTCTGCCTGCTAATGTGGGGGACGTGGGTTCGAGCCCTGGTCTGGGAGGATCCTACATGCTGCGGAGCAACTAGGCCCGTGAGCCACAACCACTGAGCCTGCGCGTCTGGAGCCCGTGCTCTGCAACAAGAGAGGCCGCAATAGTGAGAGGCCAGCACACCACGATGAAGAGTGGCCCCCACTTGCCGCACCTAGAGAAAGCCCTCGCACAGAAACGAAGACCCAACACAGCCAAAAATAAATAAATAAATAAATTAATTAATTAAAAAAAAATAGTACTAGAAGTCCTACCCAGGGCATTTAGGCAAGAAAAAGAAAGAAAAGGCATCCAAATCAGAAAATAAGAAGTAAAGTTTTATCTATTTACAGGTGACATGATATTATATATAGAAAACCCTAAAGATTCTCCCCCCAAAAAATTGTTAGAATAAACAAATTTAGTAAAGTTGCAGGATACAAAATCAGCTGTGTTTCAACACACTAACAATGAACTATTGGAATGAGAAATTAAGAAAACAATCTGATTTACAATTGCATCAAAAAGAATAAAATACCTAGGAATAAATTTTACCAAGGAGGTGAAAGACCTATACATTGATAACTATACAATATTGATGAAAGAAATTGAAGAAGACATGAAAAATGGAAAGATACTCTGAGCTTATGAATCAGAAGAATTAATATTGTTAAATATCCATACTACCCAATACAAAATACAGATTCAATGTAATCCTTATCAAAATTCCAACAGAAATAAAACAATCCTAAAATTTGTATGGAATGACAAAAGACCCTGAATAGCCAAAGCAGTTTTGAGAAAGAGCAAAGCTGGAGGCATCACACTTCCTCATTTCAAACTACATTACAAAGCTCTAGTAATTAAAACAGCACAGGATTAGCATGAAAACAGACACACAGATCAATGAACTAGAATAGGGAGCTCAGAGATAAACCCACTCATATACAATCATTTGATTTACAACAAAGGAGCCAAGAATACTCAATAGGGAAAGGATAGTCTCAATAAATGGCATTGGGATAACTGGGTAGCACCTGCAAAAGAATGAAAATGGACCCCTATCTTATACCATACACAAAAATTAACTCAAAATGGATTAAAGACTTGAATATAAGACCTCAAACTGTAAAACTCCTAGAAGAAACCATAGAGTATAAACTCCTCGACATTGGTCTTGGAAATGATTTTTTGGATTTGACACCAAAAGCAAAGGCAACAAAAGCAAAAATAAGTAAGTGAGACTACATCAAAGAAAAAACCTTCTGCACAAAGGAAACCATCAAAAAAATGAAAAGGCAACCTACAGAATGGGAGAAAATATTTGTAAATCATCTATTTGATAAGAGGTTAATATTCAAATTATACAAAGCACTCATACAACTCAAGGGCAAAAAATAATTCTTTTTTAAAAAGGACAGAGGAACTGAATAGATATTTTTTTCAAAAAAGACATACAAATGGCCAAAGGTACATAAAAAGTTGTTCAGCATCTATAACTATCAGGGAAATGTAAATCAAAACCACGACGAGATATCACCTCACACCAGCTAGAATGGCTATCGTCAAAGAATAAGCCAAGATATAAAAACAACTTAAGTGTTTGTCAATCAATAAATGGGTAAAGAAAATGTGGTAAATACACAACACACACAGTGGAATATTATTCAGTCATGAGAAGGAGGAAATCCTGCTGTTTGCCATAACATGGATGGACCTTGAGGGCATTACACTAAGTGAAATAAGTCAGAGAAAGACAAATACTGTATGATATCACTTACTTGTGGAATCTAAAAGAGCTGAACTCACAGAAGCAGGGAGTAGACTGGTAGGACCAGGGGCTGAGAGGTGGGGGAAAAGGGGAGATGTTGGTCAGAGTATAAACTTTCAGTTATGAGATGAATCTGGGAATCTAATGTATACTATGGTGGTTATTGTTAATAATATTTTATTATATTCTTGAAAGTTGCTGAGTATAGATATTAAATGTTCTCCCCACAAAAAAGAAATGGTAATTATGTGAAGAGATGGAGGTGTTAGCTAACACTATGGTGGTAATAATTGTGTACTAGATAAGTGTATCAAATCAACGTGCTATGCACTTTAAATTATACAATGTTATATGTCAATATTATCTCAATAAAGCTAGGGGAAAATAAAACTAAAAATGAATGAAGTGAAAGGAATGAATGATTGTTATAGTTAATTGGCAAAACTTTCCCTCTTTCTTCTAAAGAAATTGCAGGCTTTAATATACATTCTTTTAAGGATCTTTCTCCAAAAAAATTAAACTATATAGTGCTAAATAATTGAAAAATAATCACAATTTTTTAGAAGTCAGAAGGGGTCACCTGTGATAGTCCTAATCCAAAGGCAGGTAAACACCCACACCATTTAGAAAAATGCTGTTAAATTTCTAAGGTGGCATGACCTACTGGTTAGTATAATACAATCCAATAAGTACCATTATATATGTCTCCTGTCATAACATGTCTCTTGAAACCATGTAAAAAAATGAGAAAACGGGCTCCCCTGGTGGCGCAGTGGTTGAGAATCTGCCTGCCAATGCAGGGGACACGGGTTCGAGCCCTGGTTTGGGAAGATCCCACATGCCGCGGAGCAACTAGGCCCGTGAGCCACAACTACTGAGCCTGCGCGTCTGGAGCCTGTGCCCGGCAACAAGAGAGGCCGCGATAGTGAGAGGCCCGCGCACCGCGATGAAGAGTGGCCCCCACTTGCCGCAACTAGAGAAAGCCCTCGCACAGAAATGAAGAACCAACACAGCCAAAAATAAATAAATAAATAAATAAATAAATAAATAAATTTTTTAAAAAAGAGAAAATATCACGTGAGACCCCCTAGTAGAAAAATAGCTAACTTCACAATCAGGCACAGTTGGATTTAAAGCCCAGCTCTGTCCCTTACCACTAGTGTGCCTTGGGCAAAGCTCTTCCCTTCCCTGAGCCTCAGTTTCCTCATCCATAAGGTTGGGTAGCAAGATCTACCTCATGGGGTTTGTGAGGATCAAATGAAATACTCTATGAATGCAACAGGCGTCAAGCCAGGCCGGTGCCTACAAAGTATCAGGAAGCATGTAGCTACACCCATCTAAGCATTTCTTTCTTTTGTCACTATACACACATTATCACAAAAAGCAATTAATTTCTACAAGTCTCTAAGTTTCTCCTAGAAAAGTAATTTAAGAATTTATCGCTTATAAAACCTGGAGGCTAAGGGCATACACAGACAAATAGCTCTGTTCCATAAAAATAGGAAGCAATCCCTGGACATGACCTCCCAGGTGGAGTTGGGGGCCCTGGGGCATTAGTAGGTAACTGGAGCCACTTATTTTGACTACCTTCTTTTCTTTTTAAAAAATTTTATTGGAGTATAGTTGATTTACAATGTTGTGTTAGTTTCAGGTGTACAGCAAAGTGAATCAGTTACACATATACATATATCCACTCTTTTTTAGATTCTTTTCCCATATAGGCCATTACAGAGTATTGAGTTCCCTGTGCTATACAGCAGGTTCTTATTAAAGTTATCTATTTTATATATAGTAGTGTGTATATGTCAATCCCAATCTCCCAATTTATCCCTCCCCTTCCCTTTCCCCCCTAGTAACCGTAAGTTTGTTTTCTATATCTGTGACTCTACTACTGTTTTGTAGATAAGTTCATTTGTACCCTTTTTTTTAGATTCCACATGTAAGTGATGTCACTCTGTTCCTACCTTATAGTCTTGCTTTCATGCTGTTTCCTCTAAACATTCTTACGTTATTGTCAACTAGTAAATCAACATAGGAATTTAAAATGGTGGGAGGAGAGGGAGGCTCTTATATCAAGAACACGCTTCCAGGACCGTCTGCTTCCCGTTCAGTATTCCTCCTGCTTCTCTCCCAGCCGTGCTTCTGTCAGGAGTGCAAATGCTTAGCCTCTGCAGGTAATGGAAATGAGTGAAGTGGCCGGGTGTGCAGCAATAGAGGGAGGGGAAGGACAGTGGTGGATTGGATAAACAGAGGTGGGAGGGGTGGGCGGTGTCTGCTAAAATCTCACCAACTGCTGGTTCAGAAAAGACCCAGCATTGCCACATTTGGGGGTTTATCAAGCGAGGCCAGGAATCCAGATTCTTATGTGAATACTCCTGATTTTTAAATGTGATATATTATCCAAAATTGTTTTCAACCTCACGCAGACCCAGCCCATTACCCTCAGGTTTGTGGCTTCTGTTGAGCTGAGTGTGAAGGCTGTTAGGAAAGCAATTTTGAGCCACTAAAGCAAAGCTTCCAGGGCTCTTTTCTCTGTCACAGCTTCAAAGACCACAGGTTGGCTGCTGCTTCTTTAAAGTACACTGTCTTCATTTTTCCCAAGGCCTTTATTTGATTCTCTAGGCCCAGAGGGAGAATTCTTACTTGACTTTATGCTTCAACTTATGGCCTGCTACTGCCTTGTGTGATAACCATTGTATAACCATTATACGAGCATATAACCTAACGGAAACCTCTTCTCAGAAGCAGGGCTAGAAAAAAATTAAACCTAGGGACAAAAGTCTCATCCTGTCAAATTTCCCAAAGCCCAACGATGCAGTGATTCTCAGATGTTACGAATGAAGGAGTCGTGTGGGAGACTGTGAATCTGCAGGCTTGAAATTTGGCCCAGGTATCTGCATTTTTAACAAGCATTCCTGTGGTTCTGAGGCAGGCAATTCCCAGATGACATTTTTAGAGGCCACAATTTAGCTTTATCCTCAGAGTTGCCGTTTCAAACACTTGGCCAGCATCTGGAGCTCCAACTGGAGAGAGGAGGAGCCCTCCGTGATCAGTTATTATTTATGCTCTAGGACTAATTAGTTCTCAATTGGCCAACAGCTGTTCAGTGGGAAATTCCCATACATTTCAAAGATGGAATGAAGCTCCCCAAGTTGGGCAAACTGATACAGTGTTATTTCCAGAGGGCATCTGGTCAAAGGGGTTCTCAAGTCCCTCTCTAATTATCCCAGCTGCTGGCAGTCTCCTACATGCTAGGAGAATGAGTAAGAGGGCCAGTGGATGGATAATAATCATGTCAACGGCAATCATCAAAACATCGATAGGTATACTAAGTGAAGTCAGAGAAAGACAAATATCATATGATATCACTCATATATGGAATCTAATTTTTAAAAATGATTCAAATGAATTTAATTACAAAACAGAAACAGACTGACAGATTTCAAAAATAAACTTATGGTTACCAAAGGGGAAACGTAGTTGGGAGGAGGATAAATTAGGAGCTTGGGACGAACAGATACACACTACTATACATAAAATAGATAACCAACAAGGACCTACTATATAGCACAGAGAACTCTACTCAATATTCTGTAATAGCCTATATGGAAAAAGAATCTGAAAAAGAATGAATATATGTATATGTATAACTGAATCACTTTACTGTACACCTGAAACTAACACAACAGTATAAATCAACTATACACCAATAAAATTTTTTAAAAATTGATAGATTCTCTTTATTGAGTTTGGCCTAGCTGAGGGCATGGGATTGGAATAAGCAGAAGGTGGGTTGAATAACAGCTCTGTCTCTAACTAGAAACCATGGGGACTGCCTTAACTTCTCTACATCTTGCTTCTCTACTGCAAAACCTCATAAGGATCCCATGAGGATTAAATAATATAATGCAAACAAAGCACTTATCATAGTGCTTGGCCTGTGGTCACTGCTCTTTATCTATTAGCTGTTGTTCAGGCTACAAATATTTGAGTGCTTTACTCTGAGCAAGGCATGATTCTAGTTGCCTGGTATACTGACATGAACAAGATAAACATGGTTCCTGGCCTCACAGAGCTACGTTTCTGGTAAGTTCAAGGGAATCAGGACAGCTTCTCCAAAGAAATAAATCCTTCTTTGATTCCCCCAAAAGAATTATTTCCCCTGTCTTCTCTGTTTCCACTATATTTTACTTATACCTTTTTTTTTTTTCGTTGCACCGGGTCTTAGTTGCAGCAGGCAGGCTCCTCAGTTGCAGCTCATGGGCTCCTTAGTTGCAGCAGGTGGGCTCTTAGTTTTGGCATGCACGTGGGATCTAGTTCCCTGACCAGGGATCAAACCCAGGCCCCCTGCACTGGGAGCACGGCGTCTTAACCACTGCGCCACCAGGGAAGTCCCTATACCTCTTTTATGAAACATCACAATATACTGTAATTTACCTGCTTACTTGTCCTTCTTCTGACTACTTGACATGAACTTCCGGAGCACTTGTCTGTAATCGCAGAACTCCCTAGCCCAGTGAGGGACTCTGAGCGGGGTGTGATCGTTTTTATTGTATTCAGCATCACCAGTGGCAAAGGATGAAAATAAAGTAACTCATCAAGCCAATGTCTGTAGATATCGGTCTTAAGAGTAGAATATGAATTCTTATGGTTTTTAAAGGCTCATAATCTTACCTTAAAAAGTAAGGAAAGAAGAAAAACTAACAGGAGGGAAGAATAATTTATCTGCCAGCTTCCATCTCCCAGTGGGCAACGGTTTGCTCCATGGGACATTAACTACCCACCCCTTCTGGAAAAAGCCCCAAGGCAGGAGGCTGGAGGCTCTGGTAGGGTTTGCGCCTGTAAGGTTGGTGCAAAGCCCACCTAGCAGAGGTAGCTGGATCACAGCAAACAGCCAAAGGCCCAAGATTCAGGTAATACTTTTACTAGTTTAGAAGAGAGCCCTTCAGAGTTTAAATAAGTGGTCAGATACAGAAGAATACTTGACTTGGGATTCTAAATCCCCACAATAATTTTTTGGGGGGACAAATGTGCTGAGTACACTGGATGGGAAAACAGAGCAATTCCGGTGCTCAACCAGAAGAGGGGTGGCAAGATGAACAAGGAATCAGCCTTGCCCGCTTCCAGAACAATGTTTCCCAGGCCCCCCGCTGAGTAGACCAGACCTCTAATGCCTACACAGTCTTGCCAACCCTGGGTCACAGTGACAGCCATCAGGGTGCCAGAGAGAGGCTTTCTTCTTGACAAACATAGACTCCCAGCACCTTGGGCCATGCAGATGGGTGCCCAGGAGGTCAGCACACACAAAGACTTCTTGAAAAAGACTGACTCCATTTTTTACAAGTTGTTTTACAGACATCAAAACAGTCCACAAAGTGATTTATAATTTTTTTTGCATCATAAATAAAGATGCTGTGTAATGAAAAAAACAAAAGAAGCTTTGCTTTCTAGGAAACAACAGTGTCACTTCCTTCACATGCTGTTTGAAATGCAATAGCAGGTCGTAAATCCTGAGTTTCTTACCCAAGCAATCCCAAATGTGTTTAGATTGACTCTGCTGAAATAACAGAGATGGCCATATTTGCTTGATTATAAAAGCTGCATATGAAATGTTATCCCCTACTTTACCAAGCCCCCTCATCATGATGGGCACTAAATGAGGTTACGTATGTGCACAGACTTTGCTATCTGGAGAGCTCCACAAACGTAGTTAAAATAATAACACAGCTTCCTCAGGAAGAAGAGAGAGCATATTAGGTGAAGATAAGGTTAGGTCTTAATGTACAAGTCAATTTCACAGAAGGTAAGAGGATACCACATAGTTAAGGTTGAGTTCTTGGGCAACTATTTCAAGTTTTATAAACGTAATAGTTTGGAGGAATTTCAGCACTTAATGCTTTTCCTGATGAGACTCTGGGGAAGAAACAACTTTCCACAAACTTTCTGAAACTTTGACACAGTCACTGGCTTCAAAAAAACATACATTAAAGGATAAAATTAATGAAGAGGGAGATTTTCAACTTGACACATTTATTGAACATCAGACACTGCTAATAGCATATAAAAACATAATCCTTGCAATTACATCTTCAAAGACGTCAAGGAACTAGTGAGTGGCATTTGAACCAGACCTTGAAGAATGAGTGTGATTTCATTTGGCAGGTGGACTACAGAGGCTAGAAGGGCAGGGTGTTCCAGGAAGAAAGAACAGCACAGGCAAAGGCATGGAGGTAAAAAGGAGCAGGGTTGATCTGGGAGCCAAATGTAAGGAAGCAAAGCCAAGGTAGCAGGCAGTGGACAGGATTAACTCTCAGGCTAAGCAGTCTTGCTGGACTTTCTAGAGAGTTTAGGCTGAAGGATCACCTGGCATTTTTCCTTCCTAATCCGCATTCCTATATTTACCAACAAATAGGGCCTCTCCACAGACCTTTCTGCTTTTAATCAGGTCACGTAGGATCTTCATACCTTGACAAACCAGATAGAGAATAGAAAGCTGAAAAACATTTCCAGACAAGAGCAAGTCTGCTTGTTGAGTATGACCATTTTTATAAGTCCTTCTGGTTCCACTGTTTACATGGGAGCCTTACTGCCAGGAAAACTGAGCTGTCCCAGCAGCCTCCCGTGTCTCACACTCTTAGAGCCTGGATGTGTAGGAATCACTCTGGGCCCTGGAAAATCATTTAGCAGGAGAAAGAGCTGAAAGCTTCCAATGTCTTCAGACTTCTTCCTGGGTTGCTGACAGAGGCATTCGTGGCCAGGAGTATTGGCAAAAGGGGTAGGCCAGGGGTAGAGGGTAAAGAGAAGCCTCCTCAAGTTCCAGTTTTCCTGGAATTTTTTTTGTCAGTGGCCCTTGTCTTGATCCTGAGCCAAAGTTCAGGGCAGAATGACTTTGTAATGGTCCAAAGGTGACAAATGGTTAAGAGTTTCGGCAAAATCACTTTTGCTTTTAGGAGAATCATAAAATGATGATGATAATAATAATAGTAGTACAATTTGTTGCCCACTTAATAATAATAATAAATTTATCATGGCTAGAATTTGTCCACCATTTGCTAGGAGTCAGGCTCTACATTTAGCATGTCACCTGTATTAACTCATTTAATCCTCCTAACATCTCTGTGAGATAAATAATAGTATTATTATGATGAGATAAATAATAGTATCTCTATGATAATAATAATAGTATTACTATTAACCTTATCAACAGATGTAGAAAATGAGTGTGACCTAGACTACAATGGTCAGTGAAGATTTCATTTGTTTCTCTACATTTCACGGCTCCGATGGTCGTTAGGTGAGGTCATGAAACTAGCTGTGACCAACGGGCTCTAAGCAGAAACAAAGCACAGTTCTTCAGAACTGAGGCAGTGAAAAGCCCATACGAACTTTTCTCCCCTTTCCTCTCTTCCCCCAAGCTCAGGGATTAAGGAGGGTGGGAGTGCCACAGAAGCTCCTAGCTGGTAGATCTCCATCAGCTCCATCAGGCTGGTCCCTGAGTAACGAAGGGGAGCAGAGCCTGCTCATAAACTTGGGATAAACGTATACCAGGAGCAAGGCATAAGCCTTTGTTGTGTTAAGCCACTGAGACTTCAAAGTTAATTTATTAACGGCTGCATAATCTAACCCATCCTGATAGTACACTGAGGCCCTAAGAAGTTTAGTAACTTACCTTAAATAATAGATCTAATTAAGTGATTGAGTTAGAACTGGAACCAAAATTTTCTGGTTTCCAGGCAAGTCTTTCTCCTGCACAAATTCCACTCTGACTGAGATAAGGGCCATAGTTTCTACTGCACCATTCACCATGTGTGTGGCAATGACTCCAAAAACCTATCCATGAAAGACCCAGCCCATATGGGACATCTCTTAAAGACAGCTAATAGAGTAGCTCTGACAGGGCAGGCTGGTTAGAGGCAGATGTGAGGACGGAATTCGCAGGCAGACCCTGCACGTGACAAAGCTAAAAAGTCACTAAAAGCAGATACAAGCAGAGGGATTGCCAAATCACCTCACAAGGTCACATGAATTTACTATAGTCCAAGGCCTGGCCCTCAGTCTTACCCAATTTGGTCAGCAGACCCAAAGCAGATTCACTGCTCTGAGTCCAACTTGGAGTATCCAACTCACAGAAGACTTAAACCAGAAATCCAATTTGTCATTTTGTTCTCACAAACATGATTATCACATGATCAATAATGATTTTGTTGTCCTAATTAGTGCTTTCTCTCATTTGATCACTGGGTTCATCCTTGAAATACATTCTTGACCTGGCTTCTGGGATATTTCACATTTGCTCTCTCGGCTGTTTGTTTTTCCCACCCCACTACCAGCTCATTCTCAGATTTCTTTGTTGATTCCTCATCTCCCTATCCTTAATATTGGAATGCCCCAAGGCTCAGGGCTTGAAAGTTTTTTTTCTATGTGCACATGCCCTTGGTAATTTCTTCCAGTCTCATGGCTTTAAATAGCATCCACATGCTGATAACTCAACTCTATACCTCCAGCTGACTTTAATCTTGAACTCTGGCTGCCCGCTTGATCTCTCCCCTGGGATATGTATTGAACGTCTCAAATTTAACATGTCCAGAGCTGACCTCCTGATCTTCACCTACAAGCAAGCTCCTCCTGTAACTTCACCATCGTAGTCAATGAAACTACCATTTCCTCAAACCCACAACCTTGGAGTCCCTCCTTGACTCAATTTCTCTCACACACCCTACTTCATACCCTCCAACAAATCCTGATGCTTTGTCTTCAAAATATAGCCAGAATTCAACCACTTTTTGCTACCTTTATTGGTACCATCCAAGTTACCATCATCTCTTTCCCTGGATCACTGCCTCTCAACTGGTTTCCCTTTCACTTTAGCCAACTCCCTCCTTCAAACTCTCCCCAACACAGAAGCCAGAGTGATCACGTTCAAACCTTTGTCAGATCACATGACTCCTCTGTTCAATATCTTCCAAAGGCTTCCCATCTCACTCAGAGTAAACGCCAGTCATTTCAATGGCATTGGCCCCGGGCAAATTCACTCTCCTCCACTACCTCTTTGATCACATTTCCTACTTCCTTTTACTTCTTTTCCCCTTGCTCATTGCACTGGCTTCCTTGCTATGCCTGGAACAAGCTAGGCCCATCATACTTCAGGATTATTATACTGGTAACTTCCTTTGTCTGGAATGGTCTTCCCTTAGATGTCCACATGGTTCGCTCCCTCACCTTCCTCAGAAATTTGGGCTTGATTCAGTTAGGATGGCTCACTTCTACTCCATGTGGTGTCATCTTTGCTCACTCATGTTTTTGCGGTGAGCTGGTGGTCCATGTCTAGTATTTGGTTGTCTGTTGGTAGGAATGATGGGTATAACTAGGCCATGTGCTATTCATAGTCTAGCTGGCTAACCCAGGCTTAACAGGGTTCTCAAGAGCAGCAGGTGAGGGCATGCCCCAACGCCCACGTTTCAAGCTTCTGTTTTGTATCATGTGTATTACTGTCCCACTGGCCAAAACAAGTCAAACCGCCAAGCCCAGAGTCAGTGTAGGAGAGGACTACTCAACTAGTGTGGATTGAGAGAGGGAGATTATATCAGACTTTTTAAAAAAAAATCTAACATGGTGTTGTTTTAGGGAAAAAAAAGCAAATGAACAAACTTGTAGTTGGGAACCCCTGTACTATACTATAATTCTTCTCTTCAAAGTTAATTTTTTAACTGTAAGGGTAACTACAGAGGAAGAGATTTCATCCTTGTGTAATTATGTAGGAAAAAAATTTTTTTGTTTTTATTCTGCAGTGCTTATACACTGTTTTTATCATCCTAGCATCCTTTCAAGAACCACTCTTCTGCCTATTGATGGTTCTGGTGGGGCTGTTAGTGCCAAATCCTAGTCCCTTGTACCCCACCCCCTCATGACACATGACTAATCAGAATCACTCAGATGCCCTCCCTGGGAATGATATATGGAACTGGGGTTGGAGGGGGTGGGCAGGAGACAAAGGAAGCCCTTTGTCTGCTGGAGGATATGAATCTGGAGCTAAAAGTCAGTAGCCATATTTCCCAGCACATAGGGGAAACCTGCCTGCAGAAAGAAACATCAAAAAAAAAAAAAAGTGGAGAAAAGGGAGGCAGTGACCTAGTGGCACTGAATTCTGATTCTAGTTTGTGAAGTCCAGGTTCCTATGGTAATTCCTCCCACCCTGCTTTACCTCTTCTGATATGTGAACCAATAAATTCCCTTTTTCTTAAGCTAAGTTGAGTTGATTTTCCATCACTGACCGCCAAGAACTCTAATGTGAAACCCTGGGATTGCTGTTCAATAAACTCATCTTCTCATTCCAGCCCCATCACCATCTTCAGCTGCCAACTCTTGAAACGCTTCAAAACTTCACTAGCGAAAGTGCTGTCAGGAAGGGGGTGTGGAGGAGGAAGGAAAGGGAGCCTGAAGAAAATGAATGGATCACTGGGATAAGGAAACAGACAGGATGAAAAATTACCACTCAGAATGGCTGGACAGAAGAAAAAGGAGACAGATAAATGGGAGCCGCTTGGCAGCCAAGAAAGCAAATGGAAGGATAAGAAAGATGACATGGGTACTAAGAACAGTATTACCTGAAACACTCATAGGAGTCAGAACTCAGAACAATGGCTTTGGGGTTGTCAGTGGTTGTCTTTTGGAAAAATAGACTTAGGATCGTCATGAGAGAGAAAAAAGAAAGAGTAATGAGCAAGCCACCATACAGCACATTAAAATGAAAAATGGATTTTGAGGAGAATTACTTCTTGATAGAAGCACAGCCCTGTTACTTTTAAATGTTGATATTCTATCAAAAATCCATGAAGATGATACAGGCTTATCCTCACACAGAAACTATATTATATGCAGCTTGCCTACAGGATCACATTGTAAAGTATAATCTGGGGCAATTATGTTCCAACTCTCTGTTCCCTTTGGCATATAACTAAATTCCTTTTCAAACTATCTTGTTTTCTAACCCTACCCTCAATTATTTGCTCCCCAACTTTTACATTTGATGATGTTTCCCATGATCTCAGTACCCTCATGCTCATCCACCAACCAGGTCCAGACCAACTTTTTACTTTTGCCACCACAGCCTCGGTCCCACCCCATGCCACTTCCACAACGATCCTCACATAATGTCAGTACTCTAGCAAACTTATTTTTACTATGAATACTATTAAGTGATCTTTTAAAATATTTTTTTTTCTCCCATCATTCCTCTCCTTTTAAAATTTTTAAATTTTTTGGCTGCACCATGTGGCACACGGGATCTTAGTTCCCCAACCAGGGATTGAACCCACACCCCTGCAGTGGAAGCGTGGAGTCTTAACCACTGGACCACCAGGGAAGTCCCTATTAAGTGATTTTTTTTTTTTTTTTTACTATGTTTTAGTAGAGAGGAAGGGGTTCTTGAGAAGCTAAGGGGAGCATAACATACAGCAGCTATTAACAATCCCTGACCCACTGGAAGTACAGAACCTCTGCTTATGCTACCTATAGTACACATACCTGAGCATGAAATAAAACCATATATACAAAACTGCTTTGGAAAGTAACTCTAAAATGAAATGAGTCATAATTATTCATTGAAAGATACTTCCTACCTTTGTTTACTAGGTGTAGTTTGTTTCCAAGGTATATGGGAGTGTTTCATGACCAGTGACCCTCTAGATTATGGCACAAGGATCTCACCTGATCTGTCCACAGGAGGTGAACCCTAACATCATGGAGACGTGTCCAGCACACCTGCCCCAGCCCAGCAGCCTCCGTGTGGCAGTTCCCGGCAGGTGCCCCCAGCATCTAGAGCTAAGCCCCTCCAGTCATACTCTCCTCACATTAACTGCACCCCACACACTGGCTCTAACCTCAGGAGACCTGACCTGGACAAGGTCTTTATTCAATGAAATATTAAGAAAAGAAGTATTATGGGAACCAACACTGGAATCAGTATCAACTTGGGGCCCAAGGGAGAAATGGAAGAAAGCCCTAGAAAAACAGAAAAGCTTCACAGAGCTGGTGAAATGCATGGATTTGAGAATCAGAAAGTCAGATTTAAATACTAGCTCTGCTGCTTATGTACTCTCTGACCCAGTACGTGATCACTGCTCAATAAATAGAGGTTGAATGAATAAACAAAGTTAACTTAATTTGCAGAGCTCCAATTCCTCATATCTAAAACATGGAAGTAAACATCTGCTGCTGGGGGTTTTTGTAAAGATTAAATAAGGTAATGTACAGAAAATGAATAGGAGACTGTGTGACTCAGAATTATTGCTCAATAAAGAGTATCTACTACTGCTACCATTATTATTATCCAAAAAGGAAGGAAAGAAAACATATCCCTGATTCCCTTAAATAGCTGGACCAGACAACAGGGTATCCAACATTATAACTGATTCATCCTTGATATAAGAAAAGTGGTAGCAAATAAATTACAAGAAAGTCCCAATGTTCCATGTTTACCTCAGGGCAAAACAGAAATATTAATCCAACCTAGGCCATCATGATCTTGTTTAAAAAAAAATTCTCGAACTACAATCCTGCAGCCTGTGGAACAAAAACCACATTAACAGAAAGACAGACAAGATGAAAAGGCAGAGGGCTATGTACCAGATGAAGGAAAAAGATAAAATCCCAGAAAAACAACTAAATGAAGTGGAGATAGGCAACCTTCCAGAAAAAGAATTCAGAATAATGATACTGAAGATGAGCCAGAACCTCAGAAAAAGAATGGAGGCAAAGATCGAGAAGATGCAAGATATGTTTAACAAAGACCTAGAAGAATTAAAGAACAAACAAACAGATATGAACAATACAATAACTGAAATAAAAACTACACTAGAAGGAATCAATAGCAGAATAACTGAGGCAGAAGAACGGATAAATGACCTAGAAGACAGAATGGTGGAATTCACTGCTGCAGAACAGAATAAAGAAAAAAGAATGAAAAGAAATGAAGACAGCCTAAGAGACCTCTGGGACAACATTAAAAACGACAACATTCACATTAGAGGGGTCCGAGAAAGAGAAGAGAGAGAGAGAAAGGACACAAGAAAATATTTGAAGAGATTATAGTCGAAAACTTCCCTACCATGGGAAAGGAAATAGCCACCCAAGTCCAGGAAGCGCACAGAGTCCCATACAGGATAAACCCAAGGAGAAACACGTCGAGACACATAGTAATCAAATTGGCAAAAATTAAAGACAAAGAAAAATTATTGAAAGCAGCGAGGGACAAATGACAAATAACATACAAGGGAATTCTCATAAGGTTAGCAGCTGATTTCTCAGCAGAAACTCTACAAGCCAGAGGGAGTGGCATGATATACTTAAAGTGAAGAAAGGCAAGCGCCTACAACCAAGATTACTCTAGCCAGCAAGGATCTCATTTAGATTTGATGGAGAAATCAAAAGCTTTACAATCAAGCAAAGGCTAAGAGAATACAGCACCACCAAACCAGCTCTACAACAAATGCTAAAGGAACTTCTCTAAGTGGGAAACACAAGAGAAGAAAAGGACCTACAAAAATAAACCGAAAACAATTAAGAAAATGGTCATAGGAACATACATATTGATAATTACCTTAAACGTGAATGGATTAAAGGCTCCAAGCAAAAGACACAGGCTTGCTGAATGGATACAAAAACAAGACCCATATATATGCTGTCTACAAGAGACCCACTTCAGACCTAGGGACACATACAGACTGAAAATGGAGGGATGGAAAAAGATATTCCATGCAAATGGAAATCAAAAGAAAGCTTGAGTAGCAATACTCATATCAGATAAAGTAGACTTTAAAATAAAGAATGTTACAAGAGACAAGGAAGGACACTACATAATGATCAAAGTATCAATCCAAGAAGAAGATATAACAATTATAAATATATATGCACCCAATATAGGAGCACTTCAATACATAAGACAACTGCTAACAGCTATAAAAGAGGAAATCGACAGTAACACAATAATAGTGGGGGACTTTAATACCTCACTTACACCAATGGACAAATCATTCAAAATGAAAATAAATCAGGAAACAGAAGCTTTAAATGACACAACAGACCAGAGAGATTTAATTGATATTTATAGGACATTCCATCCAAAAACAGCAGATTACACTTTATCTCAAGTGTGCACAGAAGATTCTCCAGATAGATCACATCTTGGGTCACAATCAAGCCTCAGTAAATTTAAGAAAATTGAAATCATATCAAGCATCTTTTCTGACCACAGCACTATGAGATTAGAAATGAATCACAGGGAAAAAAACGTAAAAAACACAAACACATGGAGGCTAAACAATATGTTACTAAATAACCAGGAGATCACTGAAGAAATCAAAGAGGAAATCAAGAAATACCTAGAGACAAATGACAATGAAAACACGATGATCCAAAATCTATGGGATGCAGCAAAAGCAGTTCAAGAAGTTTATAGCTATACAAGCCTACCTAAAGAAACAAGAAAAATCTCAAGTAAACAATCTAACCTTACACCTAAAGGAACTAGAGAAAGAAGAACAAACAAAACCCAAAGTTAGCAGAAGGAAAGAAATCATAAAGATCAGAGTAGAAATAAATGAAATAGAAACAAAGATAACAATAGCAAAGATCAATAAAACTAATAGCTGGCTCTTTGAGAAGATAAACAAAATTCATAAACCATTAGCCAGACTCATCAAGAAAAAGAGGGAGAGGACTCAAATCAATAAAATTAGAAATGAAAAGGGAGAAGTTACAACAGACACCGCAGAAATACAAAGCATCCTAAGAGACAACTACAAGCAACTCTATGCCAATAAAATGGACAACCTGGAAGAAATGGACAAATTCTTAGAAAGGTATAACCTTCCAAGACTGAACCAGGAAGAAATAGAAAATATGAACAGACCAATTACAAGTAATGAAATTGAAACTGTGATTAAAAATCTTCCAACAACAACAACAACAACAAAATCTTCCAACAAACAAAAGCCCAGGACCAGATGGCTTCACAGGTGAATTCTATCAAACATTTAGAGAAGAGCTAACACCCATCCTTCTCAAACTCTTCCAAAAAATTGCAGAGGAAGGAACACTCCCAAACTCATTCTACGAGGCCACCATCACCCTGATACCAAAACCAGACCAAAACACTACAAAAAAAGAAAATTACAGACCAATATCACTGATGAATATAGATGTAAAAATCCTCAACAAAATACTAGCAAACAGAATCCAACAACACATTAAAAGGCTCATACACCATGATCAAGTTGGATTTATCCCAGGGATGCAAGGATTCTTCAATATATGCAAATCAATCAATGTGATACACCATATTAACAAACTGAAGAAGAAAAACCATATGATCATCTCAATTGATGCAGAAAAAGCTTTTGACAAAATTCA
The DNA here is from genome assembly GCF_965194825.1 of Balaenoptera physalus. Taxonomy (NCBI): domain Eukaryota; kingdom Metazoa; phylum Chordata; class Mammalia; order Artiodactyla; family Balaenopteridae; genus Balaenoptera; species Balaenoptera physalus. The sequence continues at coordinate 64,015,790 of NC_138895.1, read as the reverse complement.
ACACCCATTTATGATAAAAACTCTCCAGAAAGTGGGCATAGAGGGAACCTACCTCAACATAATAAAGGCCATATATGACAAACCCACAGCAAACATCATTCTCAACGGTGAAAAACTGAAAGCATTTCCTCTAAGATCAGGAACAAGACAAGGATGTCCACTCTCACCACTATTATTCAACATAGTTTTGGAAGTCCTAACCACGGCAATCAGAGAAGAAAAAGAAATAAAAGGAATACAAATTGGAAAAGAAGAAGTAAAACTGTCACTGTTTGCAGATGACATGATACTATACATAGAGAATCCTAAAGATGCCACCTGAAAATGACTAGAGTTAATCAATGAATTTGGTAAAGTTGCAGGATACAAAATTAATGCACAGAAATCTCTTGCATTCCTATACACTAATGATGAAAAATCTGAAAGAGAAATTATGGAAACACTCCCATTTACTATTGCAACAAAAAGAATAAAATACCTAGGAATAAACCTACCTAAGGAGACAAAAGACCTGTATGCAGAAAACTATAAGACACTGATGAAAGAAATTAAAGATGATACCAACAGATGGAGAGATATACCATGTTCTTGGATTGGAAGAATCAATATTGTGAAAATGACTATACTACCCAAAGCAATCTACAGATTCAATGCAATCCCTATCAAATTACCAATGGCATTTTTTACAGAACTAGAACAAAAAAATCTTAAAATCTGTATGGAGACCCAAAAGATCCTGAATAGCCAAAGCAGTCTTGAGGGAAAAAAATGGAGCTGGAGGAATCAGACTCCCTGACTTCAGACTATACTACAAAGTTATAGTAATCAAGAAAATATGGTACTGGCACAAAAACAGAAACATAGATCAATGGAACAGGATAGAAAGCCCAGAGATAAACCCACGCACCTATGGTCAACTAATCTATGACAAAGGAGGCAAGGATATACAACGGAGAAAAGACAGTCTCTTCAATATGTGGAGCTGGGAAAACTGGACAGCAACATGTAAAAGAGTGAAATTAGAACACTCCCTCACACCATATACAAAAATAAACTCAAAATGGATTAGAGACCTACATGTAAGACCAGACACTATAAAACTCTTAGAGGAAAACATAGGCAGAACACTCTTTGACCTAAATCACAGCAAGATCTTTTCTGATCCACCTCCTAGAGTAATGGAAATAAAACAAAAATCAACAAATGGGACCTAATGAAACTTCAAAGCTTTTGCACAGCAAAGGAAACCATAAACAAGATGAAAAGACAACCCTCAGAATGGGAGAAAATATTTGCAAATGAATCAATGGACAAAGGATTAATCTCCAAAATATATAAACAGCTCATGTAGCTTAATATTACAAAAACAAACAACCCAATCCAAAAATGGGCAGAAGATCTAAATAACATTTCTCCAAAGAAGACATACAGATGGCCAAGAGGCACATGAAAAGTTGCTCAACATCACTAATTATTAGAGAAATGCAAATCAAAACTACAATGAGGTATCACCTCACACCAGTTAGAATGGGCATCATCAGAAAATCTACAAACAACAAATGCTGGAGAGGGTGTGGAGAAAAGGGAACCCTCTTGCACTGTTGGTGGGAATGTAAATTGATACAGCCATTATGGAGAACAGTATGGAGGTTCCTTAAAAAACTAAAAATAGAACTACCATATGACCCAGCAATCCCACTACTGGGCATATACCCTGAGAAAACCATAATTCAAAAAGACGCATGCACCCCAATGTTCATTGCAGCACTATTTACAATAGCCAAGTCATGTAAGCAACCTAAATGCTCATCGACAGACGAATGGATAAAGAAGATGTGGTATATATATATACAATGGAATATTACTCAGCCATAAAAAGGAATGAAATTGGGTCATTTGTTGAGACGTGGATGGATCTAGAGACTGTCATACAGAGTGAACTAAGTCAGAAAGAGAAAAACAAATATTGTATATTAACTCATATATGTGGAACCTAGAAAAATGGTACAGATGAACCGGTTTGCAGGGCAGAAATTGAGACACAAATGTAGAAAACAAACGTATGCACACCAAGGGGGGAAAGCGGCAGGGGGGTGGTTGTGGTGGTGGGATGAATTGGGCGATTGGGATTTACATATATACACTGATGTGTATAAAATTGATGACTAATAAGAACTTGCTGTATAAAAAAATAAATAAAATTCAAAAACAAATTCTCAGGAAATCCATGTTCAAACCCTATTTTGTCTCTATCTCTTCCTACATTTTGGTTTTTTGGATGGAGAAGCTAGAAACAAGGAGAGAAAGTGACTTCTCAAATTTTCTAAATGATTTCTAGGTCTCTTTCAGTGTGAATCAGGATATGGTTCTGTGAATTCACCATGGGTTAGTGGGAATCAGCAGTGATATGGTCTCCTGATGCCCCTTTTGTTGGTGACCAAATAGAGCCAAACCAGTGAATCAACTGATATTCCATTTATTACAAACTCCAAATGGACTATTTTCACCTGACTGCCCTGGGCTGTCAGTCAGTTTCCAGCTTCCCTGGGTTTCATAGCATTGGGTTGTTGAAGGAGCCTTAGGGGAAAGTGGAATCTGCTTTCCATAAGAGGGCTTCACAAATAAGGAGCCATGAGAGTTAAATCAGTGGCTTCATAATCAAAATAATCTAGGGAAATTTTTAAATTGCAGAATCTTGGGGCTCATGCCTGAAGATTCAGACTCAATGGGTCTGTGGTATAGCGCAGAGTCATGTATTTTTTCAAATCTTCCAAAATGTGTACAGTGGGCATCCAGATTGGCGAACAATTGTCTCCATAAGGAATCACAAACTCAAATTCCTACAGGACCCAGGCAAATCAGGGTAAAAATAAAGTTCTCGAGGTCTAGATTTTACTTTCCCACTTTTGAGATATAAGTGAGTTTAAGAAATGTTTTCCTTTCCTCTTAATTCCACTATAAGAAAAATAGAACGAAGAGAATAATAAATGACAACAGATATTCAGCCTCAATGCTGGGGCTCAATAGGGAATGGTGGGGACTGTGGCAATCTAGATAATTCACACACCATCTAACTTAAAGCTTTCAGGGCTCAGACATCTCATCTGTCAAATGGGAGCAAGAAAACTTGATGGACACAATTGCCCTGAGGATAAATGAAATCCTAATTAAGAAAGCACTTCATACACTGTGAAATGTTAGTTCTCATTACTACAGTTAAAACAGAAGATGGAGTTGCATGTGGTAAAATGTTCTTAGGTAGCAGAGACTGAAAAATTTTGTTTTCAGGTTGATCTTCAGAAAAGGGAGTTCTGGGTCAGAGACTTTTGTGTTTAAAAAACGGTAAGATCAGAGACTTCAACTCAGCACGGCCTTTGCTTTCGGCCTGATTTTGTTTCCATTCTCTTCTTGTCAAATGGTGAAAGCTGATAGCTGGTCTCAGCAGGGGTCTGCAAGTCTTGGATGCTGGAATCCTCCAGCCTCCTGGCACCATCAACTGCCACAGCTGGAGGGGATGTGGACAGAGAAGGAGTATTGGGAGGGCACAGGCAGACCCAGAAGTGAATGAGAGGATATAGGCCCTGTGCCCTGAATGTAATGGATTCAAAGACAGGATGGAATTGGTGCTGATGAAATGAGAAGAGCCCCCAAGCCCAGAATGTCAGCTTTAAAGCTATTTCACTGATATGTAAAGTCAGCTTGGCACCAGCTCATAAGTTAAGAAGAGAAGCAAATCTATCATCAGCCAAGCCTTGCAGAGAAGTTTCAGGCCCTCAAACCTAGTAAGCACTGCTCCTGGTGGAAGCTGTCAAGTCAGACAGATAAACTGCTGGCTCCTGCGGTTTATTGAGCCTGAAATGACTGTAGAAGGTCAGTTCCTCTTAGAGTTAAGTTACATCCTTAAATCTTAGGAGCTGGAAAGGAAAAGCTAGTAACTGCCTTCTTACTATCTTGTCCCTTCTTTAGGTGATTCGAGCCAGGAATTGAACCAAACAGGGGATCCTAACTTGTTTTATGCCAAGAACACATTTACCTATCTGTTGAAGCCTATGGACGATTTGTCAGGATAATGTTTGTAAATGCTCAAGATAAAATATATGATTACAAAGAAAACGAATTATGTTAAAATATAAATTATCAAAAGAGTAAAAATATTTGTGATATAGTAATAATAGTGCTTCCTTATTAAATAAGAAAATCTAGCAATAAGTCTTAAAACTACCATAATTTTGAAGTACTGTTGAGTAGTAATGAGTAGCAAACAGTATATTGAGATACAGTAACCGTATCATGCTATGATAATGTGTGTGGGGGGGAGGTCTATTTTTGATGAAATTATATTGCTAACATTCCTATGGGTTTGTTGCCTACATTTATAATAGAAGAAAATTCTATATTTCAATTAGAAGTTAGTAAAGATGTAATCTTTTTTGGCTTCCAAGTTCCTAGGGATCTGAGGGACCCCTAAGGGATCTAAAGACTTCAAATTAAAAACCCTTGTGAGGGACTTCCTTGGTGGTGCAGTGGTTAAGAATCTGCCTGCCAATGCAGGGGACATGGGTTCGATCCCTGGTCCAGGAAGATCCCACATGCCGGGGAGCATCTCAGCCTGTGCACCACAACTACTGAAGCCGGCGCACCTAGAGTCCGTGCTCCGCAACGAGAAGCCTGCGCACCACAAGGAAGAGTAGCCACCACTCATAACTAGAGAAAAACCCGTGCGCAGCAACGAAGACCCAACGCAGCCAAAAATAAATAAATACATTTATTTAAAAAAAAAAAAAACCCTTGTGATAAGGTGATAGAAACAAATTCAGTTGACCTACCCTCCCCCTCTTAGCAGACAAGCAAATGAATGCATCTCTTCAAATACCTCACTTGGGAAAGCTACAAATTTATGTTAACCATTGCTCAGAATATTTGTTTAAAAAGTAGATCTCATCTAAATGTATAAGCTGAAAATGACACAACATTGCAAATCAACTATACTTCAATAAAATTAAAAAAAAATTTTTTTTAATTAAAAAATAAATGTATAAGCCGTATTTATTTTCTATAAACTAAATTTCAAATTCAAGACTCCACACAACCAGTTGGTAAGACATCTCATGTCAGTTATTCTTGGTGTTTCTACCCAACCAGTTGGGGAATTTGTCATGATTCCAGGTTCTTCCTCAGTCTTTCATCATCTGGGGGGGGTGGGGCTCTCTGTGTTGATAATCTGTCCACACAAGCTACCCAAATAACGTCCACTGTTCCTCTCTGATGGCTTCTTCGGGTTCAGTGGTTCTCTGTTGCTTGACCATAGAAACTCTCCCGTATGTCTGCCTAAGTCTTTTCTTCTTAAAGGTACCATATAGCTATTTCTCTCTAGAGCCTTCAACTTCCCCATGGTTGCTCATCACATATTTCCTCCAAGGCCAGAAAGTATAGAATAGATTCCTTTCTTTTTTTTTTTTTTTTTTTTTTGCTGCACTGTGCGGCATGCAGGATCTTAGTTCCCTGACCAGGGATCGAACCCGTGCTCCCTGCAGTGAAAGCATGGACACTTAACCACTGGACCGCCAGGGAAGTCCCCAGACTCCCTTCTTAAATGGGGAAAGGGAAAGAAGGAACTACAGTAGAAGGGAAAGTTATTATTTAAAAATATTATCCAGTCACATATTTCTAAAATTCCACTTTGGAATCAACTTCAGAAAAATGTATGCATTTGGTATGAAAACCAATCCCTTAACTACACAAAGAATTTATGATTTAATCAAAATTGTCATTACTCAATTTCGTGTCCCACTTTATTCACCAGATTTTATTCCAAATAATTTTAGGCTACTGGCAAACATAAAATCCATCCTCAGCAGGCAAAGAATTTCAACTCTGAGGATATTAAAAATATGCCACAAGAAGGCCTCTCTAATATGACTCAAAATCCAAGTGTAATAAAGAAAACATTAATAAATTTTACTACATAAAAATGAAAACCATATTTATGGAATAAAAAAACACCATAAACAAAGTGAAAGCACAAACAAGGTACTGGAATAGGTTTACAAAAAAGAGGGGGCTAATCACCATATCTAATGAGCTCCTAGAAATGAAGAAGGAAAAATACCAACTCCTCAATGGGAAAAAAGTCAAAGAACAAGAACATACAGAAAGGCAAAAGAAATACAAATATAATACAAGATTTTCAATCTCACACATAATAAGAGAAAAACAAATGAAAAACTCATTGAGAGGTATCCCCTTCTAGCCAATAAGGAACATAGGTACTGGATTTATCCTCCTACATGAAGTTTAAAAAACAGACAACAGTTATGATACAGAAATTTTCAGACATTGACCATCGAGCTGCTCAGGACAGTGGTCCCTGAGAGAAGGGAAACAAGTGGGATAAGTCCCCTGAATGCCTAGGCTTGGAGAGAGATTCTTTGCTGCAGTTCAGAGAGGGGAAACCCAAGTGGAGCTTTACAGTCTCCCTGAGTTGAAAAGATGGCGCTGGTCATCCAAAAAGGTCAAGGTGACTAGAATTCAAGGGCCACCTATGAGAAGAGAACTACACACAAAAAAAGAACTTCAACATTCTGGAGAGTTGAATCTTCAGGTGAATACTATTCAATAAATGCATGTAAACAAACTACCTGAGATTATGGAAAGAACTACACAAAAGGAACAAGGTGTTAATGCCCAGGGATCACACAAAGATGAGAAGTTTGTGTTCCATTATCCACGGTGGTAAACCTTATAATCAAGGGGACTGCATAGGGTCTTCATAAAATTGTTGCCTCAGCAATGGGAAAAAGTTAGCCTGAGAATGAAGACTTTTCTGCACATGCATAATAAAGTTTAAAAGCAAGACTTGAAAGGAGCAAACTGTTTCCAAAGAATATAACTGCATCTTATTTAAAAATCTCAAGAATACAGGAATACAAAAATATCCAACAATGTAAAATTCAAAGTGTCCAGGAGCCAATTAAAAAATTTCAGACATGACTAGAAGGAGAAAAATGCAATAGATAAAGAGCCATAAATGACAAAGACTATAGAGCTAGTGGACAAAGATGTTAAAACAGCTATTATAACTATATTCAATAGGTAAAGAAGGTAAATTCAATGTGTTACATAAAGACATTTAATTTTTTTTTAGAAAATCAGAATGGAACTTCTAGAAGTGAAAAATACAATTACTGTAATTTAAAAATTTACTAGGTGGAATTAACAAACTAGACACTGTAGACAAAAAGATTAGTGACTTTGAAGAAATAGTAATAAAAACTATACAAAATGAAACATAGAAAAATGACTGAAAAAAAATTGAACAGAAGATCAATGGGGGGAAAATTCAGGCAGCCTAATATACCAATGGAGTCCATTAAAAAGAGGAGGAGGAAAAATATTTGAGAATATAATGACCAAAAATTTCCCAAATTGTCAAAGCAATCTTGAGAAAGAAGAACAGAGCTGGAAGTGTCATGCTCCCTGACTTCAGACTATACTACAAAGCCATAGTAATCAAAACAGTATGGTACTGGCATAAGAAGAGACACATAGATCAATGGAACAGAATAGAGAGCCCAGAAATAAATCCACACATTTATGGTCAATTAACCTATGAAAAAGGTGGCAAGAAGGGGGGAGGGTGAGGGATAAATTAGGAGGTTGGGATTAACATATACACACTACTATATATAAAATAGATAATCAACAAGGACATACTGTATAGCACAGGGAACTCTACTCAATACTCTGTAATAACCTATATGGGAAAAGAATCTGAAAAAGAGTACTATATGTATATGTATAACTGAATCACTTGGCTGTACACCTGAAACTAATACAACATTGTATATAAACTACTCCAATATAAAATGAAAAAATTAAAAAATATGAATAAAACAAAGGAGGCAATAATATACATTGGAGAAGAAACAGTCTCTTCAATAAGTGGTGCTAGGAAAAGTGGAAAGCTATGTGTAAAAGATGAAATTAGAACATTTTCTTACATCATACACAAAAATAAACTCAAAATGGATTACAGACCTAAATGGAAGCCCTGAAACCATAAAACTCCCAGAAGAAAAAATAGGCAGAACACTCTTTGACATAAATCATAGCAATATTTTTTTGAATCTGTCTCCTAAGCAAAGGAAACAAAATTAAAAATAACCAAGTGGGACATAAGTATACTTAAAAGTTTTTGCACAGCAAAGGAAACCATTGACAAAGTGGAAAGACAACATACTGAATGGGAGAAAATATTTGTAAATGGTATCACCAATAAGGGGTTAATATCCAAAATATATAAATAGCTCATACAATTCAATATCAAGAAACAAACAACCTGATTTTAAAAATGAGCAGAAGACCTGAATAGATATTTTTCCAAAGAAGACACACAGATGGCCAACAGGCACATGAAAAGATGCTCAACATTGCTAATCATCAGAGAAATGGAAATCAAAACCACCATGAGATATCACCTCATGCCTGTCAGAATGGCCCTAATCAAAAATACCACAAATAACAAATGCTGGCAAGGATGTGGAGAAAAGAGAACACTTGTACACTGTTGGTGGGAATGTAAATTGGTGCAGCCACTGTGGAAAACAGTATGGAGTTTCCTCAAAAATCTAAAAAAAAAATAGAAGTACCATATGATCCAGCAATTCCACTGCTGGGTATATATGCAAAGAAAACAAAAACACTAATTTAAAAGGATACATACACACTGCTAATGTTCATAGTAGTATAATTTACAACAGCCAAGATATGCAAGCAAACTAAGTGTCCTTCAACAGATGAATGGATAAAGAAGAGTGGTTTATATATACAATGGAATACTACTCAGCCATAAAAAAGAATGAAATTTTGCCATTTGCAACAACATGGTTGGACCTGGAAGGTATTATGCTTAGTGAAATAATTCAGACAGAGAAAGACAAATACGTTATCATTTATATGTGGAATCTAAAAAATGAAACAAGTGAATGAATATAGCAAAACAGAAACAGACACAGAGATACTGAGAACAAATTAGTGGTTACCAATGGGGAGAGGGAAAGGTGGGGCAAGGTTTGGGGATGGAATTAAGAGGTACAAACTACTATGCATAAAATAAATAAGCTTGAGCACAAGGAATATATTGTACAGCACAGGGAATATAACCAGTATATTATAATAACTTTAAATGGAGTATAATTATTAAAATTTTGAATTAAAGAAGTCCAAAAATTTCCAAATTTCATGAAAACTCTAAAGAACCTCAACAAGCTGCAATAAAAGAAACATGAAAAATCCTACACTAAGGTACATCATAGTCAACTGTTTAAAACCACTGATAAAGAGAAAAATCTTTAAAATAGCCAAAGAATAAAGACATACTATACAAAAAGGAATCAAGATAAAAGTAACAGCAGAATTTTCATCATAGACACAGCAAGCCAATTTTTTGGCTGCCTACAAGAAACCTACATTCACTATAAAGACACAAATAGATTAATAGTAATAGGATAGGAAGAGATATAACATGTAAACACAAATCAAAAGAAAACTGGAATGACTATATTGATATCAAATAAATCGGATTTCAGAGCAAAGAATATTACCAGTTATTTTATAATAATAAAGGGGTTTATTCATCAAAAGGATCTAGAATCCTAAATATTTATGCACCTAATAACAGAGCTTCAGAATATAAAAAGTAAATCTGACAGAGCTCAAAGAGAAATAGGCAAATCTACAATTAGAGTTGGAGATTTCATCATCCCTTTCATAAAAACTGAGAGGAAAAGACGTTAAAAAAAATTTTTTTTAATAAGGGTAGACAAAAATTCGGGCAAGATGTGAAAGATTAACAAGACTACCAACCAACTTGACCTAAATAATATTTATAGAACTCTCCAAGCAACAACATAATACACATTCTTTCCAAATGTACATAAAATATTTGTCAAGGTAGACCATATTCTGGGTCACAAAACAAGATTTAACAAATTTTAAAGGATTAAAAATAAATTAGAAATTAACAGAAAATGTGATGAAAATCCTCAGATCTAAATAAAGGACTTCTAATAATCCATGGATCAAAGAAGAAATCAAAAGGGAAGTAGAGGTTATTTTGAACTGGTAAAAATGAAAACACAAATTATTGAAGTTTATGGGATTAAGCTAAATAAGTACATAGAAAAAATTTATAGCACTGAAGAATAAGGGTCTGAAGTCAACGATCTAAAGTTTCACCTTAAGAAACTAGGAACTGAAGAGCCAATAAAACCCAAAGTGAAAATAGGAAAGGAAATAATAAACAGCAGAAAATAATGAAATGGACAAGAGAAAAATAACAGAGAAAATATTAACAACAAGAAAAAACTACAGACCAATATCTCTCATAATCATAGATGCAAAAATTCTCAACAAAATTTTAGTAAATTAAATCTAGCAACATATAACAAGTACAGTACACAATTACCAAGTGGGGTTTATCCCAGAAATTCAAGGTTGTTTTAATATTTGAAAATCAATCAATGTCATTCACCATTTTAACAGGCTAAAATCAAAATGTCAAATGATCGCTTCAATAGCTGCTGAAAAGGCATTTATTTGAGAAAATCCCCAAGCTAGTCCTGACAAAAATTCTCAGCAAACTAAGAATAGAAAGAAACTTCCTTAACTTAATAAAGGGCATTTATAAAAACCCTACAGCTATATTCATAAGTGATGACTCTCCATGTAAAAAAAAATCCTAAGAAATATATTTTTAAATGCTTTGATAAAGTTGCAGGACACAAGATCAATACACAAAAATTATTTATATTTTTATATGTGAGCAATATACAATCATAAAATAAAATTTTAGAAAATATCTTTGACAATAGCCTTTAAAAATACGAGAAATTAGCAGTGTATTTGGCTATAGATGTGTAATACCTGCGTGCTGAAAACTACAAAACATTGCTAAGAGAATTTAAAGAAGACATAATAGAGAAATACACTGTGTTCTTGGATCAGAAGATTTCTCATTGTTAAGATGTCAATTCTCCTCCAAATTGATCTATAAACTCCATGTAATCCCAGCAAAAAACCAACAGGATATGGAAATGCAAAGAACTGAGTATAGCTGAAACAAGTTTACAAATGAATTAGAATGTTAAAGGATTTACACTTTCTGATTTCAAGAATATTGTAAAGCTACAATAATCAATACAATGTTGTGTTGGATCAGGATAGACAAATAAAATAAGTGAGGAGAATGGAACAGAGAGTCCAGAAATAGACCAACACATATAGTGTAAATGGATTTTTGACAAAGGTACAAGGGCAATTCAATGGGGAAGGATAAGTTTTTCAATAAATAGTGCTGGAGTAATTGGCTAGCTATATGCAAAAAAATGAACCTCAACGGTACCTCGCACCATACATAAAAATTAACTTGAAATGAATCATAGACTTCAATAAAACTATAAGACTTCAAAAAGAAAACAAAGGAGAAAATTTTAATGATCTGGGGTTTGGCAAAGATTTCTTAAATACAAAAAGCATGAACTATAAAAGAAAAATATCAGCAAACTGAACTTCATCAATATCATAAACTTTTGCTCTTCAAGAATTGTTAAAATCAGGGCTTCCTTGGTGGCGCAGTGGTTGAGAATCTGCCTGCTAATGCAGGGGACATGGGTTCGAGCCCTGGTCTGGAAAGATCCCACATGCCGCGGAGCAACTGGGCCCGTGAGCCACAACTACTGAGCCTGCGCGTCTGGAGCCTGTGCTCCGCAACAAGAGAGGCCGCGATAGTGGAGAGGCCCGCGCACCGTGATGAAGAGTGGCCCCCGCTTGCCGCAACTAGAGGAAGCCCTCGCACAGAAACGAAGACCCAACACAGCCAAAAATAAATATAAAAATAAATAAATAAAATATTTTTAAAAAAAAGAATTGTTAAAATGAAAAGTCAAATCATAGACTAGGAGAAAATATTTTATATATACACACATAGAGAAATAGACTTGTAAATAGAATATACAAGAAACACAACTCAACAGTAAAACAAGCAACCCAGTTAAAAAGAGACAAAAGATTTAAATAGACAATCTACCAGAGAAGAGAGATTTGGAGAACAAATGATGCCATGAAAAATTGTTCAACATAATTAGTCATTAGGAAAGCACAAATTAAAACCACAATGAGATACAACATATGCCTTCTAGGGTGGCTAAAATTAAGATTAACTACACCCATTGTTGGCAAGGATAAGAAGCAACTGGAAGTCTCATTCACTCTTGGTGTGAATGCAAAAATGCAACTTTACTTTGGAAAAGTTTGGCAGTTTCTTTAAAAGTTGGACAGTTACCTACTATATATACAAGTCATTTCAATCCCAGGTGTTTACCCAAGAAAAATGAAAGTATATGTCAGTCTATAGACATACACAAATGCCCACAAAAAGTTAATTAACAATGAAAAAAACCCTAATGTCCATCAACAGCTGACTGGATCAACAAATTGTGTTATTTCTGTGCAGTGGAATACTATTCAACAATAAAGAGGCTTTAACTATTAATACACATGACAGCATCAATGAATCTAAAATCATTAGGTTAAGTGAAAGAAGAAACAAAATGGAACACACTACAGGATTTAATTTTTATAAAATTTCCAAAAATGTAAACAACCTATAGTGACAAAGCAGATAAGTGGTTGCCTTATCTGGCTGGGGGCAAAAGAAAGGATGGATTGCAAAGGTCCACAAGGAAAATTTTTGTTGGGATGGCAATTTTCTGTATCTTTATTTTGGCTGTAGTTTCACAGGTATGCACATTTGTCATAATTCATCAAAATGTATACTTTAAATTCAATTTATTGTATGTAAATTATACCTTAATAAAGCTGATTTTAAAAAAGAAGAGATGTAGCAGACTATTGTATGAAGAAAAAATAGTCTTAAAACTGAAAGGCAAAAGTTGAACAACACTCTGTGTTGTTTTTATCAAAATATAAAATTGCTGAGGACAACTGGCAAAATGCCAATATATTTTAGATAAATCATAATGTTGTGATTTGGGGGAGGAAAAATTCCCCAAGGTGGCCACTGTGAGGACAAAAATATTCAAAAGTTTTTGTAACTATATGGACACATTTATTTATAGTCTAGTCACTTTTTTAGGCATGTGCTTCCATGTGTGGGTGAGTACACACACAAAATCATCAGATCCACCACAGAATCAGACTTTAAAATCTTAATACTCAATATTATCCACTGAATTTCAAGTTCAAGTGTAATAAAGAGTCTGACTCCACTTTTGGTAGTTGATAGCTGACAGTTTAAGCCCTACCACTTCCTTTTCCCCTGCTGCTGTACATCTGGGAAAACTGATAAGAAAGCCCACAGATGGCCTCCTTTGCTGTCAGCAGGCAATTCAAACCACACAAGCCTTGACCCACACACAAGGACCCGCATCCCAGACCCACCACCTAACCACCATCAAACTCTGCACCAGTCTCTTTTCCTTGCTCTTTCAAGCCTTTTTTGGACCAGCACGGGAGCCAGCCCTGATCTCCCCAGAGAGCCTTATTATGTAATAAATCATTTCATGTCCTCTTGGTTCATGTGCAGTGCCCTCAGTTTCAACATCTGAACCAAATTTGGGGGGTGAAGGTTGGGAGAGTACCTCCTGTCTATGCAGAGTGACTACAACAATCAGCTATAGCTGATTTACAACAGCTGGTTGGTGGGGGGAAGACACCAATGTGAGTATGGCAGGCAGCTTCTGGGATGACCCCCAGAGATCCTCACCTCTTGATATTCAGGTTTCTCTCTTTACTTGAATGTGGGCTGGACCTAGTGACTTGCTCCTAATGAACAGAATATGGCAAAGTGATGAGATGTCACTTCTAAGATTAGGTTACAAAAGACCCTGACTTCCATCTTTCTTGCCTTCTCTTGCTCACTGAGGGAAGCCAGCTACCAGGTTGTGAGCTGCGCTATGGAGAGGCCAACTTGGAAGCTGATGCTCCCACAGTAGAGCTTTCAGATGAGACTGCAGCCCCAGCCAAAACTCTTATTGCAGTCTCGTGAGAAGCCCTAAGCCAAAGGCATCAACTAATCTGCTCTCAAACTCCTGACACAGTAACTGTGAGATAATAAATGTTTGTTGTTTTAAGCCTCTAAATTTGGGGGTAATTTTGTTACTCAGCAACAACTAATACAAAGAGTGAGTTCTTGAGTATGAGAATTCCTGGAGAACAGAAATAAGTATCAATAAGAGAAGAACAAGAAAAGATTAGTGTCTCAGAGACTATTGGAAAGATAAAGGGGGCAGAAGCAAACTTCAAGTAATAAACTGGAAGCAGATCTTATGTTGACTAGAACAATGTAGTTGGTGATCTTAGTAAGTGCAGCATCTGATTGCCACAAGTAACCAGGAATCACAAGTGTCCTCCTGGTCTGAGAAAGTCAGTGACTACATCATTTTGGGAGGGAAGATGTCCTTTTTCCAACTGTCTTGAACCTTTGGTTGATCCCATATGAACATCAAGGCATGAAGCAACTGCTTTGTTCTGATAAAAGTAGTCAATGGAAACAGTGCTAAGTCAGTGCTCTTTTATCAAACAAGATCTCCTTTTACTAACAGTGTCACAGAGAGCAATTTCACATTAATTACAGCCGTCTTGATTACCTGTCATTGTTACTGATTGCCTGCATGAAATGAATGTCTTAAATGAGATGAAGTTCAGTCCCCTATTCCCTGTTTCAGGAGTGGCAAACCATCATTCTATCTGACATCATTTTTTTAAATCAGAATTTTCTTCAGTATCATCTGTAGATACCTTCATCCTGCTATTATCCTGGGAAGATCAGGGACATGCAATAGGATCTTTCTCAATTTCTCTGTACTTCAAATCTCTCTGCATAATTACCAATCTTCCCCTCCTTTTGCCCTGTTTCAGAAGCAGCGGCAGTCTTCCACTTTCTCCAAGTTTGACCCCTCCACTAGCACTCTTAACCCAGCTCCTCTCTCCCTTTGCTGAGCCATCAATCACCTCCACTCACATCTTCCTTCCTCTTAGTCTGTAAATCTTTCCACCCACAGATTGTGTTCTTCCACCACTGATACCCCTTCCAGCTACCATCCTATATCTTTCCTCCCCTCAGCTGTGTTACTTCTTGACTTCTTATTCATTCTTAAGCCTAGAGAAATTTGTTTTACATACCTACCATTCTACTATGTTGTATTCAAAAGCACTACTACAAGCAGAATTATAGTGGGATGGATACTGAATGGTGACCAGTTCTGATGAACTTACAGATATGCCCATGATTCAATCATTCTCATTCAGTGAAGAGCTATTCACGGCCTGATATGTGCCAGGCACTGTTCTATGTTTACCAGTAATTCATAGATGTGCCAGGAATAACAATGTCAGGGATATAGCAGTAAACAAAGAAGACAGAATTCTCTGCCCTCTTGGAGCTTACGTTTCTAGCGTAGGAGGATAAACCAAAAAGGGAAACAAAATAACATAATTAAACAAGTATAAAGTATGTCAGCTCTGAGAAATGCTATGATAAAAATAAAGTAGGGAGGGGGGCTATACAGTACAATGGAAGTGGGAAAAATGGGGAGGCAGGATTTTATAGAGATGCTTCAGGGCACAATGGTTAGGGGAGAAGATTCTGGAGCCGAAGGACCTAGGTTCCTATCCCCCCTCTCCCATCTTCTAACTGTGTGTACTTAGGCAAGGCATTTAACCTCCTGGTACCTTAGATTCCTCATCTGTGAAATGGGAAGGATGTTAGAACCTACCACATAGGGTGGTTGTAAGGACTAAATGTGTTTACAATATATAAAATATTTAGAATATTGCCTGAGTTCAGTAAGGGCTCAAAAAATGTTAACCCTATTATTCATTCATTCAATAAGTATTTACTTAGCACTCATTAACCTGTTAGATTCTATGAAGTATATTAAAACGAGATGCATTCCTGACCTCTCAAAAAATACGGTATGAGTACATACACAAAAGCACAATACAAGGTGGTATAAACCCTCTACTCTTTCAGAGGGAGACGTTACGCTCGTATTGTCACTCTTTACATAATATCAAGGTGCTCTGAAAGTATCTTCTCATCTAGGATCTCTCCTGGCCTTCACCACAATCATGAGAGATACTATTGCCCTCATTATACCTGTTGCGTAAGTAACACATAGGTATCCACTGAATCCCTACCCAACAACTTAGTGGCTCAGCCTGGAGGCGCAGTTGAAGTGGCAAGTGCACTGACTCAGAGCATGACCTTTTACACCACAAAAGCCTGTATTTAAATCAAGAACTACAAATTAAACTGTGTGATCTTGGACAAATGCTTTCACCTCCCAGAGCCTCAGTTTTCTCAAGGGCAAGATGAGGACAAACAATTCTAGCTGCATCAGTCTCATGCAAGGGTGAAATGAGGTATATGAAGGACTTCGCAAATCTTCCAGCCCTGAACAAGTACCCAATAAAATGGTGGCTTTAAAAGAAAACAAGGCAAAGCAACACATTTCTCCCGCGATTCTGTCAGCCTGTACTTGCATGAAGCCTCCAAATCACCTTCAGATTCACAGGATGACACAACAAACATGTCAATGTGTACAAAAATGAAATACAGGAACTATACCTGAGTCCACAAGAATTCACTTCCTCTCAAGCCAAAAATTTCGTGAACTTCTTGTTTGCTTGTAATATAGAGTGCCATATTGCCATATGCAATATGGGGGGGGGGTTCTTTTTTTTTTTTTTTAGATCTGCATTTAAGCTATGCTAACCAATGATTTCAAATGCAAATTAATAGTGCTTTACTCCAAATATGAGCTCTTGAAAAGTTTTGTGTAAATTGGGTTTTGTAAATCATCTCAAAGTTTCAAGGAAAGATTTTAATGTAAAGAATCTCTGGGGCGAATCCTTTCAGATAAGACATGGATCGTTGCTAGATTGACCCAGTTTACCTATTTTATCTTCTTTTAACATGTAGATTTTCAAATATCCAGGAGCTAACGCAGCACACATGACTTGGGTGGGAACCAGATTTCTTTACCCAGGAGAAAATGACATGAGAGACTGCTGAGGGTGGGAGTGTCTTCGTGAGAAAATGAGGGGTTTGATGAGAAGCTTAGAAAACTCAACTTCCACAAACTTAGGAAAGTTGTGCATAGCAGACTTTTGGGCTGGAACGGGTCCTTAGAAATATGAGTCTGCTCTGAGATTATAAACAATGATCCGTGATGGTGCAAAGTTCTCAGACTTCAGCACCCTGGAAATAACCTATATCAATAATTTACTCCTGAGTTCCCCCAAGTGTCCCAGCTTGCAATCAAAAAAGACAGCGTGATTAGTAATATTTCACACTTGTAATGAACAAACTGTGATCTTTGTGCATCAGAGAAAGCTTCGTTGAAGATGGCAACATTTGTCCGAACCCTCAGCAGTATGTGCGGGAAACTAACTGAAAGGTACAATGAAAGATGACGCCTGATATTTACCAAGTTCCAGCAGGACATGAAGGTGATGGCGTGGAAATGGATAAGCTGAACATACAGGCGACGTCTATTCAAAGTATATTCTCCTCCAAGCGGCTTGTATGGTTCAAGTAAAAGCAGTTGAGGCAACTGCGATTTGAAATCTTTTCTAGATCATATTCTTACAATGTTTTGCAACCTCCTAAATTGGATCTTTTGTGTCGAGATTTCTACAAGCAGGTCTAAATCCCTGAAAGAAACGGAGGAGAAGAGACGATGGTGGTGGGCAGGATGGCTGGGAGAAGAGATAAAGGAAGAAGTGGAATCATTCACCTGCACGCTGAGGGAAGGACACCTGCTAGGTCGCACTGCACCCTCCTATGCGGCTCTGGACTAGGCCCCTAGAGAACCAAGGTGGCTCGCTGATGGAGTAATGGACCCTTCCAGCCAGTGTCCTACTAGAAACAACTTGCTGCTCTGGTCACCGGTTGCCCTAGCAACAGCCTGGATTATGTCCACGGGCATTAAAGCCAGGCAGTCCTGGGTGTTTGGATCCTGGTTCCTCTACTCACCAGCTGTGGGATTTGGGGCAGCTTGCTTAACAGCTCTAGTCTCTGTGTCTTTATCTGTAACACTGGATCGTGATACTGTACCCAGGACCTCATAACTCTGTTGTGCAACTGAAGAAAGGAATACACGCACAGCCATGACACAGAGCACGGGCTCTGCGTGTCAGCAGCAGGTACAGCTGCCATTCAAGCAGCATCAGGGACCCTTAGAGGACTTGCTTTGTGGAGGTGTTTTTGGCATGATCATAAGAGGTAACAGTCGTAGAGCACTCACTATGTATCAGGCAGGCCAGGTTCTAAGTGATTTACCAGGAATTAACTCATTTAATCCTCACAATGCCCCTATGAGGCAGGTTTAAGTGTTATAAGCATTTTATACAGGCAGGGAGACTAGGGGAGGAAACAATGTTATTTCTGGTCCCAGGTCAGCCTGCAAGTGAGGGTTGGATGCAGGGTTTGTGCCCAGGTGGTCTGGCTCCAGAAACCATGCACATCACTTCACACAGTACTGCTGCAGTAACACGTCATTTAAAAAAAACAAAACAAAGTGATATCTATAAACACATGCGTGGTCACTTAAATAAGTGTGGTCAGTATTATGTCAGGTCATAGATATACATACAGTATTCATACAGGTATATATACTTGAATATATGTCACAACTATCTTCCTAGCCTAAAAGGACTTGCACAAGTCAACCAGCTGTCTGTCTGCACCCTGGACAGGGATAGCTTCTTCAAACAACCTGAACATTAGCAAAGGAACATCCAGTGTACTTTCGTATGGTCTCCTTATGGCACCATCATGTATCCACAACTTAAGTCACTGAAAGCAGAGACTGAGTAGTCACTTTGAATTCCACCCCTTCTAATACTTCTGAACCAATTCTCCAGCAAATATTCTATAGGTCTACAGATTTTATAGCCAAGATTTCTCTTGTATCCATCCCTTCTTCTCCATTCTCAACCCCACTGTTTTCAGTTCAAGCACTTATCAATGTCCTTTTGGATAACTGGATCAGACTCCTAACCTTTCTTTCTGACAACATTCTTGCTCACTCCTGCCCCCAAGAAATCCATTTTCCTCACTGCTATTGAAAAATCATTTTAAAACACAAGTCTTAGAATGTTGAGCCTCTGCATCTAGAGAATGAAGTCTAAACTCCTTATTAAGGTACCTAAATCCCTTTCAATCTGATCTTTTCATCTCTTCCCTCTTCCCCCAGACTCAACCACACATGCATTGGCAGCCGCTGTTTCCTCTGATCGGTAAGCCTTCTCCCTCCCATATACCCTCCCCCCTAGCTTCTACATCCATAGCCTTCATTTGGAAAGACTCGCCTCAATCATGAAAGCTTAGCTCAAATATCACCTGCTCTAGGAAGCCTTCCGTGATTTCCCCATGAAAAGTTAGCTGCCTTCACCTCTGTGCCTATAACCGCCAAATCATAACTTTTCCCCTGACACTAGCATATAAGCTCCTGATGGCAAGTGCTGTGTGTACGCAATATGTTCTCAGCCCCCAAACAGTTTCTGGCATGTTGGAGGAGCTCATCAAATTGTTGTTATATTATTACCTCAGCCTTATCATATTAGAGTTGTTTGTTGACAAGTCTGCCTTCTCCACAGGAATGTGAGCTCCTGGGGGCAGAGTCCTTTTTGCCTCTATCCCAGCACTTTTTTGCCTCTATCCCAGCACTTTTCACAGTGCCTGGCCAAAAAACAAACAAACAAAAAAACCCTCAATATTTATTGAACAAATCAATGCACAGGCCAATAAATGAATTAACCACAGAAGCCTCCAGGATCTCCTTTCCTGTCAGCATAATCTAAAATTATGTTTAGTCGTATGTCTAGAGGTCTAGTAGTTTGTCTGTTATATCTACTAGTGTTTAGAGGGAATTCTCACCAGAAGCAAATCAAGTCCAGCTGGAAGATGCTGTTATAAAACAAACTAGATTCCAAGAGACCAAAAGGTGCATTGGTTGCATATGTCATGAATATAAATAAAAATATTTATAAGCAAAATATAAATTTTAATTTGGAAAAAGAAAAGCTCTTGCAGGATGTCTATTCAGGTGTACTTACTCAACAAAAGGAACTTGCAAAAGCTGTGATTTGATGTGTGGTCTACAAGGGACAAAATTCCCACTCAGGTGAGGGTTTATAAAAAAACTCATTTCACACGGCTCCTGGGAACTTTCGTGTTCGTTACATCATTTCCCCATGTGGTGGCTGTTAGGATCATCACTACTGCAGACAAGTAAATGAAGACACAGAGAGCTTCGGGTTGCAGAATAAATTCCTGGTGTAGCAGACCTTAGGGTTCTCTGTTACTTAGAGTGGACCAAATATATCCAGCTATGTTATCCAAACTCCAGAGTGACAGGTTGTTTGGTGGAAAAGGTGCCCTAAGATGGGACCTCATCTCCTGAAAGAGGCCTTAGAACATCTGCCAAATGCATTCCTGACTTAACACCTGAGCTCACTGTGGAGACAAGTGAATTGTTCAATTCCATTTACTTCATTGAGCACCTACTGTGTTCACTAAGCACCTACTGTGCCCAGCACAGAGTGTGATTTCTATAATCTGAGAAGGGCATAAATGGCCCTGAAAGACATGAATGTTGCACCAAAGACTGTGCAAGATTCCTGGTAACGTACTGCTGGACAGGCAAAGACAATCTTGAGGGAATATTTAAGGATAAGGGAAATTTTAAAAATTAGAAAAACGGGTGTGTTGATAGTATATATGTATTTTTTTATAAATTTATTTTATTTTTGGCTGTGCTGGGTTTTCGTTGCTACACAGGGGCTTTCTCTAGTTGTGGCGAGCGGGAGCTACTCTTTGTTTCGGTGCACGGGCTTCTCATTGCGGTGGCTTCTCTTGTTGCGGAGCACGGGCTCCAGGCGCATGGGCTTCAGTAGTTGCTGCATGCGGGCTCAGTAGTTGTGGCACGCGGGCTTAAGCTGTTCCGCGGCATGTGGGATCTTCCCGGACCAGGGCTTGAACCCGTGTCCCCTGCATTGGCAGGTGGGTTCTTAACAGCTGTGCCACCAGGGAAGCCCGATAGTATATTTTTAAATGAAAAATTTGGTAACAAATCTGTGAGCACAATATTGTTATATACACATATACTGTGCAAACACAGACGTGCACACAAACATAATGAAAGGAATGGAAATGTACACACCAGAATATTATCAATGCTTTCTCTATAGAGTGAGATTATGATTAGTTTTTTAGTGTCTTCCATAGACTTTTGTACAATATAGTGCTTTGATGATCTGATTATAAGTTTTTTAAAAGTTTAAAAAATAAAACAGTTTTGCTTTTAAAAAAGGGGGGAGGGGCTATAAAAATGTAGAAAATGTTGCTGAGAAGGGGAAAGGGAGAAAGATAAGCACACACATTTCATGTTTGTAACGTTATGCTCTCCTTTGCTTTCCTGCTAGGACCAGGATCAACCAGACTCGTCCCCAAGATGTGGGATTTGAACTTCCAGGAGGGGTAAATCAAGTTTCTTGGTTGATTTAGTGAACCATGTTTTCTCAATTGCTACGTCACCAGTCTGGTGTATTAAATCAGAATCACTGCCAATGGCCAGTGCCCCAAACTCTGGAGTAGAGACCCAGCTCCAGCCTGGCAGTATAGTGTGTACTTGAAAGGCTTTAGGTTCTCAGGGGATTCGGTTTTCCTGCAGTGCAGTCGGCTTCCAAAACAGGAGGCAGCTGGCAGTGCTGGGGGCACTCAGAAATCAGAGATCCATCATGGAGTTTGAGGAACCTTATGGCAGAGGGTTTTATACTTTATGGTTTCTTAGTGGTGATCAAGAGACACCAGGTTTCACCTTATTGTCCTTTGACGTCATGATTTTTTATAAAAGAGCTGAGAGGTAGAACAGAGCAGGGGACACCTGCTCTATAGGGCCACCCTCTGTCCCATCTTCCCACAGAACCACAGATCTGCTCTGAGCTCCAGGGTCATTCATTTATTCAACAAAATTTGCCGAGTCTCTGCCCCAGTTCATGCCCTCTGCTAGGTTTGGGAAACATAAAGGCATCTAAAATATGGTGTGTGATTTGAAGGACTCGCAGCCTGTGAGTGAAGCAGGCTTGGGGGAAAAAAAAATCAAGAACAATATAATCTGTGGGATGTGATAGCAGAGAGGTAAACCCAAAGTGATGGAGACAAAGAGAGGGAGTGATTTATATAAGCCGCCACTGTCAGCAGCCTTGAGACAGCATGACAGTCTCTACCCTCCTGAGGTTTACCCCTGAGGATTCATGCTAACTCTGAAAACACGCCAGTCAGAATTAGCTAGACGTCTGCCTTGAGACGTCTGCCTAGACGTCTCAATTTTCTCGGAAATTGTGCTTTATAACAGGAGAATATGTGCAATGATTTGAACAAATTGCCAGAAGTGTTCTCCAGCAGACATTCTCTAAGTTACAACATTTGAAGGGAGTAGGGTTTTGGGGGAGGGGTGAGAAGTACTCACTATATTATGATATTTAGTTTTATATATTGAATCGGCATCTCAATCTCCTTACTGTATTATCCAGTGCCTCTCAACGCTGACTGTACATTAGCCTAACTTGAGGCTGTTAAGGGAAATACTGATGTACAGGCTCCATCCAGACCACTTGGGTTAGAATCTCTGGACCACAAGCTTTGGCCATATCTTTAAAGTTCTCTGAGTTATTCTAATCTACAGCCAGGGTCAAGAACACAAGTGTAATCCTATGCACCCCAGATTTCTCATATCCAAAATGAGAGTGATAGCTCCCGTGTTAGCATCTAAGAGTTACTGTGAAGGACCCATGAAACAGTATTATGTGAAAGCACATGGAAAGGAATAACGTTTTATATAAACCTAAAGCCATATTCTCATGTTATCAATCAATGGGTAGCAATGCTTTAAAAAAGTTTACTTCTTGGATGGTTGCTTAGTTTGTTGTAGACTAAATATGACCCAGGATCCTATAAATTCCTTGGTGAGTCGGCAGAGTAGGCTTGTCATTGGCCCAGATCAAATCGGCTTTGCTATCGAGAAACCCAGAGTAATAAGTGATGAGTTTCTTGAATTACAAAAACTACATAAGCATTACACATACAGATGTCATAGAAATGTGAAGTACAGATTGTAGCTAGTTAAGTCTGGCTGCTGGAGGAGGAAGAAGGAAGGGAGCTCACATTATCTCACCACCTTCTGTGAGCTAGGCTCTTGATGTATATTACATCTCTTCATGGGCAGATGAACCCACAATGGCATTTTTGAAACGTTAAGTTGTGAAATCAGTTTAGTGGGTCACAACCAGTATTTCTTAAATAAAATACAATGGAAAAAGAATAAAAAAGGAGATAAATGTTTGAAAGCTTTGTTTTGGTTATACAGGTATGGGTTATGTGTATATGTAACATATTGCACTGTGATAAAAGACTATTTCTTACTCCAGGCTGCTGCAAAAATATTTGAAAATCACCACCTAAAGAGACAGTTATTACGAAATTCAATTTACAGAGGCTCAGAGATCTTAAATAATCCACCCAAGGCCTCATGGCTAGCAAGTGGCAGAACCCTTTTTACCAATATACCTTAACCTCCTGGAAAGGGCAAGCCTCACTGATGAAGAAATAATAGATATCTGCAGAAGGAAGATACACATGTTTTCATAATTATTATTTTTAAGAACACTAGCTGAATGACAGTATTGCTGCCTAATTTTATCGTTGAGATGTAACATTTTCCAGATTCACTGATTTATTAACTGTCATAACACTAGCCACAGTTTGAACCCCAGCTAAAATTTTCTTTTCACTTTCATCACTTCTGAGCTTGGTTGGAACTCCTATGCTGCGGGTTCGTTTTGTTTTGATTTCTTTCCTTTGCTGTTCCAGGCACATCATTTCTCCACGAGGAAGCACAGGCCCCCTCCCTGGCTCCCCCTCCCCCTTCCTGCGAGGTGCA
This sequence comes from Balaenoptera physalus, assembly GCF_965194825.1. Classification (NCBI taxonomy): domain Eukaryota; kingdom Metazoa; phylum Chordata; class Mammalia; order Artiodactyla; family Balaenopteridae; genus Balaenoptera; species Balaenoptera physalus. Next base: position 63,991,764 of record NC_138895.1, on the reverse strand, counting down.
GCCACTCCCAGGCTAAGCCCACCAGCCCAGGGCACACCTGGCTGTCTTAGCAGACCCTAGTGGCAGAGCGGCTCAGTGGACAGATTTGCACACGAGTGCTGCACCTGGACAAATAGGACTCAGACCCTTCAGGTCCAAGGGCAATATTGCTCCACTGGATCATTTTACTGGCTACAACCTCAGCTTTCTCACTGAGAAATTCCTTCCCAACTCAGGGTCTGTAAAATCCCAAGAATGCTTCTCCTTAGCAAGACAGACTTCAGAGTGGTTTTGACAACTTGGAAATACCACTGAAGTGATCGTTTAATGATTTTATGTGTTTTTCTTCTTGAGCCTCCTCTGTTTCTTCAAGACCCACAGATTTTTTTTTTTTTTTTTTTTTTTTACTCTGGCTAAGCAGAGCCCTGGTCTTGTCCACAAAAATCCTTCGGCCTAATAAGAAAATGATCAAGCGCAAGTACCCAAACCCACAAAGTTGGAGGAAAACCTTCTACAGACCACCCCACCCATACTCACAAAGCCAGGGAGGTTTCCACTTAAGGGCAGGCATTATTTGGGGTTGGGGAGGGGGGGTAAGTGGGGAAGTATCTTTGAATGAGGAAAGATAGGGTCACAAAGAGATGGGGTCATGGTAGAAGAGGTCTGGGAGTAGAACTCCCTCTACTCGAGTTGAACCTATTTCCCAGGCTGCTGGGCTACTGGGGAGAAGTTTCAGTCTCCTCTATGCTGGAGAGGTGGCAGTGGTTAGTCAGTCTTACTTTATCCAGGGGGACATGGGCTTTGATTAAGCGGGGGCAGGTCTGGCTACATACATTTTGGGGCCATTGCAAAAAATGGGGCTCCTTGTTGAAAAATTAATAAGAATTTCAAAATGGTGACCATAGAACATTAAACCAAACACAGGACCCTGTGAGACTGTCCATACAGGTCACACGCCCATGAAAGTGACCCTGAGGGGGAGGGTTACATTTTTAGCACCATATCACCTGGATATTGAGTCATTAAATAAAATGAACCTTCCTTCTAACCCTATCCCCTGCCACCACGTGTACACATTTTTTACATGGATGCTCGGGTTACCATGTTCCAATAGGGTGTATAACAAACATTTAAATAGAATTTACTAGGTACCGGGCCCTAGACTAATCATTAATATGCATTATCTTGTTTAATATTGACAAAAACCCTAGGAGGTAAGAATTACTGTTGTTCCTATTTTGCAGATGAGGAAACTAAGGCTTAAGGGACGATCATTTATTTGCCTAAGGTTATTTACTAGAAAGTGGCATTCAGCCTGTGTGCCTTGGGACTGGGAAAGGCAAGAGAGGCACTTGCCATGGGAGAAAAATTCAAGGGGATGTGAAAAAACCTAGTAATCAAGATAAGTACTACTTTAATGCAGTCTTTTAAACTTTTTGAGATCACTGTAGATTGATATGCAATTGTGAGAAATAATATTCTTGGTACTCTTTACCCAGTTTCTTCCAATGGTAACATCTCACAAAACTATGGAAAATATCATAACTAGGTTATTGACATTGAAACAGTAAAGATACAGACCATTTTCATCTGCACAAGGATCCCTCATGTTGCCCCAAATTTCCTTTTTTTACTCTGTGACAATACAGATATATCAGATACCAAAGTCCATATTGCCCCTGTGTTGACCCATATACATGTTACTAATTATTTATTATACTTTGGTATCATTAAAAAATCATTCTGCAAATTCCTTTAGTTTTCCTTCTAGGCATTACTCAAAGTTGGACATTTCCTGGCTAGCAACAGTTTGTAAACTACACGCTTCTTATTAGGAAAAGAATCACAGCAGTCCCAGATAAAAGTCCCCACAGGTGATTTGTGTAGAATGGGAAAAAGCCTCACGGGTAATCCACAAAACGATACTGCATCACACTAGCTTTGCCCTTGACTACCCATCGTGTTACTTTAATAACAAACATATGGGAGGACCAATTAGCTGATTCTCTGGGGTAAGCCAGGCAGGGACAGAGCCCAAATGAGAGAGATCCCAGATTTACTTGACAAGGCCATATTTTCCTGGGGTGCTTTGGACAACGTATGGATGACACAGCTGCAGATCTTGGCTATTCTAGTTTAGTTCCCCATGGTGCCAGAAAGTGTCATGCGGAGGTAATGATCAGTTGGTATGAGTGTGAGTCTCAATGCCTGTGCAGCTACTTATTTTCACTCTTTCCGGCCCATCCTCACCCATTCCCCTTACAGATACAAATCTTGATTGCTGGTCAGTCAACACAGGCTTTGTCAACATAACAGAAGGGTAGAAATAAAACTGTTACTAGAATAGTGCTTCTCAAACATCCATGGGCATGCAAACCACCTGGAATATTGTTACAAGGCAGATCATAATTCATTACGTCCTGGGTGGGGCCTGAGTTCTGCATTTCTAACAAGCACCCAAATGATGCTGATACTATTGGTCCGTGAACCACTGTTCGTAGAAAGAACCCATATCACCAGGACCTGCAATTGAATTCCCTGAGATTAAATTCAGGTTATAATGAGACTGGGGTTTTGCTTTTTGTTAGGGGACTTTCATTGGCCGGGTTAGACAGAGAGCTTTTGGTCATTCAGCCCCCTCTAGTGGATGAAATTATGACATAGGGGAAAAAAACCAGGCTTCAATGAGAGAGCATCAAAAGGACAGGCAGATGGAGCACGTCCTGGCACTATTGGAATCCCTGGTTTCAGAGGCTCCTGGAGCCCTGCTGAATCGCACACAGCCTGATTGTTCAACCCTTCATTCTTCAGATTGCCAGAGCAATAACTTTCCTCTCTTTGCTTAACCACCTAGAGTTAGCTTTGTATTATTTACAAGCAAGATTCCTAACAAAAATTATAATGTGATGGCTAAATAAATTATGACATTTCCCCATGGAAGAATCATACAGCTATCAACAACCATTATTTCAATATATATATATATATATATATTAAGATGGACAAACAATATAAGGTTAAGTGAAAAAAGCATAATACCAATGTAGACATAGAGAATAATCTGAACTATATAAATTTTTGAAGAATATTAAAAGTCAATCCTGAAGAACATAAACAGTAGTTATGGTAGGCTGAATAATGGGCCCCTGAATATGTCCTAATCCTCAGAACCTGTGAATGTTACCTTACTTGGCAAAAGGGACTTGCCAATGTGATTAAAGATCTTGAAGAGGAAAGATTATCCTAGAGTATCGGAATCAGCTTCATACAACCACAACGGTCCTTGTAAGAAGAAGGCAGGAAGGTCAGAGTCAGAGGAGATAATACGAGGACAGAAGCAAAATTGGAGTGATGTGCTTTCAAGTGGCAGGAAGGGAATCACAAGCCAAGGAAACTGGTCACAGAAATTGCGAAAAGCAAGGAAACATTTTGCTCTCAGAACCTCCAAGAAGGAATCAGCCCTGCCAACACCTTAACTTTAGCCCAATGAAATTGATTTCAGATTTCTGACATCCAGAACTGTAAGATAACAAATTTATGTGGCTTATAGCCATTATGTTTGTGATAATTTGTTACAGCAGCAATAGAAAACAAATGTAGTAGTTGTCTCTGTACTTTCCTTTGATCAACATCTTACTTAAAAGAAACACAAATCAATTTAATAGAAGGATTAAGTATAGCTTGCTATAAGAGGTGGTATTAATATTTTTTTACATTTCAACATAGCTTGGTTACTGTCTAGGACTGTAGAATATAATCAGAGTGAAGCATTATTTCAATGCATATTGCAGGAGAATCTCACTCTGCACTAACAGAATTCTGATCCCATAATTCTCCTAGAAAAAATTCCTGACTTCTGCTGTTAATATCCAATAGGTGACTTCAAATGCATTCACAAGATTGACACCTGATAAAAACCAAAAGGCCCACTGACATACTCAAATCACAAAGCACATCAAAGGCAGAGCAAACTCTTAACACCACTTGGAATTCTCCATTCTCCGCTCAGTGTATTCCCAGCAGTGTGACTCTGGAATCACATATGGAATCACCAAGAACAACAACAATAAAAAAGTGGCATGACTGCTACATGCCTGGGTAAAGAGTGCTAGTTTGATGTTCCCAACCCAAGGCCAGGATCACTGGCCCCTCTTCTGAGCCCTCATAGTCCTCTGTGTATATTTATTCTGTTGTACTTAATTCACCCTCTCAAAATTATTTGTTTATGCATTTACCTCCCCAAATAGACTTTGATTTCCTCTAGCGTGTGGTCTATGTCTTGCTCCTCTTTGATTTCCCAGCCTAAGACGGTGCCCGGTGTAGATAGAGCATTTATAAATGTTTATGGAATGAAATTAAATTGAATCCTAGCCTTAACCAACAGAACCTTTGAACTCTTACTTACCCAAGGTAATGAGAATTCAATTTTCTTGATTCTATGTTCAAAGAACTTGCTAAAGTAGAACTACATGACATCTTGACTGACTCTCTCCCAGGCTTTGGAAAAACATGAGATGCCTTCTAGAGGAAACCTGACTATCTCTGTTTAACTTGAGTTTAGATTTCAAAGGGTAAGATTCAGACAGTGCCCTGGACCTCCAAATGAATTCATGATGAATGAGAGCTCCATCAAGTCCCCTAGCTTCTCTTCTCCAGGATTGATTGAAGCCAGGCCAATATTGGTTGATGGAAATTCTATCCCTTCCTCCTCATGATGCTTTGCTGAATTTGGGTACCAAAAAAACCTCTCAAATTCTTGGTCCCTTAGCATCTTCTCCAGAGACAACTAAAGTAGCTGGCTGAAGTAGTTCCTTCAGCATACCATAGTATGTAAAGGCGTTTTGGCTTTGGGATAATTTTGATGTGGGTTTAAATCCTAACTATAACTTTCAATAACTAAGAGACATTGGGCATTTTATTTATCTGAACTTTAGGTTCCCTCATTTAGAAAGTGAGGACAAAATATCTACCCAGAGAGTGTTGTGTATTTACATAAATTGTGTAACATACAAGAATTCCTGCACATAGCAAGTACTCAAGAAGTAATAGCTGCTATTGTCATGAATAATAATTATTATCCCACACAAGTGCCTCTGAAGAGGGTAAGGCCTGATGCTGCATATACCCAACTGCCCCAAATTTGAAAGACACTTCTCAGGTATTTTTTTCTCCCACATAGCCCCATCTAGTGGTGAGGCCACAAGTAAAAATGATTTCATCTTGGTCCACGGAACTTGCACCATCAAAAAGAGAAAACTCACTCCTAATACCCAAATAATCCTAACATTCACATTTGGACTCACCTCATGCATATCCATACATTTCTTCCCATTCTTTGGAAATTAAACCATGATTGACCTCGTTCCTGTAGCTATTCCTTTACAAAGTTTACTAATGTTTTAGGATTAAAGTCTCAAAAGCACTACAGTCAAGAAACTTCTATTTCTCTACTCAGCCATAAAAAAGAACAAAATAATGCCATTTGCAGCAACATGGATGCAACTAGAAATTATCATACTAAGTGAAATAAGTCAGAAAGAGAAAGACAAATACCATACGATGTCACTTACATGTGGAATCTAAAATATGGCACAAATGAACCTATCTACAAAAGAGACTCACAGACATAGAGAACAGACTTCTGGTTGCCAAGGGGGAGGGGGGGGGAGGGAGAGGGATGGACTGGGAGTTCGGGGTTAGTAGACGCAAACTATTACATTTAGAATGGATAAACAACAAGGTCCTACTATACAGCACAGACAACTATATCTAATCTCTTGGGATAAACCATAATGGAAAAGAATATAAAAAAGAATGTATATATGTGGATAACAGAGTCACTTTGCTATACAGCAGAAATGAACACAACATTGTAAATCAACTATACTTCAATAAAAAAAAAATTAAAATAAATTTAAAAAAAAGAAACTTCTATTTGTAACCAAGATGGAATGACAGGAACTAGACTTACTCTTTTACCTGAAATAACTGAAAAACAGGACAATATATATGAAACAATGGGTTTCAAGTTATTGTACATCAGCAACAAAGGACTATATTCCCTGAGAGGTGGAAACAAATGTTTCCTACAATTGCTACGGCTTTATGCCTGGAGACACTTACCCAGCTACAGAGCATGAAAAAGGAACCCAGGTTGAACCCATCATACTCCCTGGAAGGAAGAGATGACTCTGGGAGTCCAGAGAGGATAAGGTGGCTAGAATTCAGAGGATGGAGTACCAGAGATGAATGAGTTGCAGAGAGCAAGCTTCAGAGATCTGCAGAGGATATTCCTTGAGTCTTCAGCTGAGTATCAATCAGCACATGTAAGTAAATAAACTACCCAGGCCAGGAAAAGAACTATCTGAAAGCATTATAAGGAACAACACTTGGAATTCAAACAGGGCTGAAATATAGTTTCTGTTCCTACCAGCCAGAACAGAGAATATCATAATTTATAGGATACTGTGCTGATACTCAAAACAGATCTGTCTCAATAGTGGGATAGAATTAGCCTTAGACTAAATATTGCTCTGGTCTTACCTAACACTGTTTAAAAATATACTTAAAAGGATTAAATTTCTTCCAAGGAATTTAACTGCATTTAAAAAATATTTGTAGGAATACAAAAATATCTAGCCATTCAACAAGGTATAATAGTCAACGTTTGGAATCCAATAAAAAAATTCTAGGCTTGCAAAGAAGCAGGAAAATATAACCCATGATAAGGAGAAAAAGAAATCAATGGAAATAGGCCCAAAATGACATAGATATAGAATTAGTAGAGAAGAGCATTAAAACAGTTACTAGAATATACCCCACTATTTCAAGAGCTAGAGGAAAGATGAAGCATATTTAGTAGAGACAGGGAAAAGAATTCTAAAGACCCCAGTCAAACATCTAGAAATGTAAACTATAATGACTGAAATGAAAAATCAGACAAGCAACCAAATGGGATTAACAGCAGATTAGACATTGCAAAAGATAAGGCTTATGAACTTGAAGCTGTAGCAACAGAAACTATCAAAATGAAACAGAAAAATAGAGTATTATTGATCTGGAGGACAATATCAGGAAGCCCAATATATGTGTAACTGGAGTCTAGCAAAGAGGGGAGAGGGTCAGAAAAAACATGTAAAGAAATAATGACTGAAAACTTTTCAAATTTGATGAAAACTGTAAATCCACAAACCCCAGACCTTAACAAAACCCAAGCACAAGAAACATGAAGAAAACTGTACCAGTGTATATCATAATTAAATTGCAACTGATTTGTTATAAATAGAAAAACCTTGAAAAGCAGTCAGATGAAAAAGATGCATTACATATAGAGAAACAGAGAAAAGAAGACGGAAGATCACACATTAGAAACAATGCAAAGCCAGGAGAATATGGGTCAAAATATTTAAAATCCCAAAGGGAAAAAACTATTACTTCAAGAGAATTAGAAGACAAGCTACGGATTGGCAGAAAACATTTTCAAAAGATACAGCTAATAAACGGCTGTTGTGCAAAGTATACAAAGAACTCTTAAAATTCCATGTTAAGAAAACAACCCAATTTAAAAAATGGGTCAAAGATCTTAACAGTCACCTCACCAAAGAAGATATACAGATGGCAAATAGGCATATGAAATGATACTCCACATCATATGTTATCAGGGAAATGCAAATTAAAACAACAATGAGGTACCACTACACACCTATTAGAATGACCAAAATCTAGAATACTGACACCACCAAATGCTGGTGAGAATGCGAAGCAATAGGAACTCTCATACATTGCTAATGTGAATGCAAAATAGCACAGCCACTGTGGAAGACAGTTCGGTGGTTTCTTATAAAACTAAACATAATCCTACCACATGATCCAGCAGTTGTGCTCCTTGGTATTTACCTAAAAGAGCTGAAAACTTATGCCCACACAAAAACTTGCACAAGGATGTTTAAAGAAGCTTTATTCATTATTGCCAAAACTTAGAAGCAAACAACATGTCCTTCAGGGGTGAATGGATAACTGTGGTACATTTAGACAATGGAATATTATTCAGTGCTAAGAATAACTGAACTAACAGCCATGAAAAGACATGGAAGAATCTTAAATGCCTATTACTAAGTAACAGAAACCAATTTGGAAAAGCTACATACTGGATGATTCCAACTATATGATATTTTGGAAAAGGCAAAACTATTAAAAAATCAGGGGCTTCCCTGGTGGCGCAGTGGTTGAGAATCTGCCTGCCAATGCAGGGGACACGGGTTCGAGCCCTGGTCTGGGAAGATCCCACATGCCGCGGAGCAACTAAGCCCGTGCGCCACAACTACTGAGCCTGCGCATCTGGAGCCTGTGCTCCACAACAAGAGGCCGCGACAGCGAGTGGCCCCCGCTTGCCGCAACTAGAGAAAGCCCTCGCACAGAAACGAAGACCCAACACACCCAAAAATAAATAATAAATTAATTAATTAATTTTAAAAAAATTGCAAGGGCATTCATTTAAAAAAAAAATCAGTGGTTGCAGGGGGTGATGAATAGGCAGAGCACACAGGACTTTTAGGGCAGTGAAAATACTCTGTATGATATCGTACTCTGTAGGATAGGCATACCTTGTTTTATTGAACTTCACTTTATAGCACTTCACAGATGACACATTACAATTTGAAGGTCTGTGGCACCCCTGTGTCCGGCAAGTCTATCAACTCCATTTTTCCAACAGCATTTGCTCGCTTCATTTTTCTTTGTCACATTTTGGTAATTCTCACAATATTTCAAACTTTTTCGTTATTATTTGTTATGATGATCTGTGATCAATGATCTTTTTTTTTTATACAGCAGGTTCTTATTAGTTATCTATTTTATACATATTAGTGTATATATTTCAATCCCAATCTCCCAATTCATCCCCGCCCCCAGCCGCTTTCCCCCCTTGGTGTCCATACGTTTGTTCTCTACATCTGTGCCTCTATTTCTGCCTTGCAAACTGGTTCATCTGTACCATTTTTCTAGATTCCACATACATGCATTAATATACGATTTTTGTTTTTCTCTTTCTGACTTAGTTCACTCTGTATGACAGTCTCTAAGTCCATCCATGTCTCTACAAATGACCCAATTTAGTTCCTTTTTATGGCTGAGTAATATTCCATTGTATATATGTACCACATCTTCTTTATCCACTCGTCTGTCGATGAGCATTTAGGTTGCTTCCATGACCTGGCTATTGTAAATAGTGCTGCAATGAACATTGGGGTGCATGCGTCTTTTTGAATTATGGTTTTCTCTGGGTATATGCCCAGTAGTGGGATTGTTGGGTCATATGGTAATTCTATTTTTAGTTTTTTAAGGAACCTCCATACTGTTCTCCATAGTGGCTGTATCAATTTACATTCCCACCAACAGTGCAAGAGGGTTCCCTTTTCTCCACACCCTCTCCAGCATTTGTTGTTTGTAGATTTTCTGATGATGCCCATTCTAACCGGTGTGAGGTGATACCTCATTGTAGTTTTGATTTGCATTTCTCTAATAATTAGTGATGTTGAGCAACTTTTCATGTGCCTCTTGGCCATCTGTATGTCTTCTTTGGAGAAATGTCTATTTAGGTCTTCTGCCCATTTTTGGATTGGGTTGTTTTTTAATATTGAGCTGCATAAGCTATTTATGTATTTTGGAGATTAATCTTTTGTCCATTGATTGTGATCAGTGATCTTTGATGTTATTATTGTAAAAAGATTATGACCCACTGAAGGCCTGGATGATGGTTAGCATCTTTTAGCAATAAAGTATTTTTAAATTAAGGTATGTACATCGTTTTCTTTAGATATAATGCTTAACAGACTACAGTACAGTGTAAATATAACTTTTTTTTTTTTTTGGCCATGCTATGTGGCTTGCGGGATCTTAGTTCCCCAACCAGGGATTGAACCCTCACCCTTGGCAGTGAAAGTATGGATCCTAACCACTGGACCACCAGAGAAGTCCCTAAATACAACTTTTACATGAACTGGGAAACAAAAAAAATTCATGTGACTCACTTTATTGAGATATTCACTTGATTGCCATGATCTGGAACTGAACCCACAGTATCTTCGAGGTATGCCTGTATGTTTTTCTAAGCCATAGAATGTACAACACCAAAAGTGAATTCTAAGGTAAACTATGAACTTTGGGTGATTATGATGAATTAATGTAGGTTCATCCACGGGGGGAAAAACAAAGTATCATTCTGGTGAGCGATGCTCATAATGAGTGAGACTGCACATGTGAGGGGGAAGGGGGTATATAGGAAATCTCTGTACCTCCCTCTCAATGTTTTAAAAAGACTTATATATGTATACATATAGCTGATTCACTTTGCTGTACAGCAGAAACTAACACATTGTAAAGCAACTATACTCCAATAAAAAAAGACACACACAAAAAAACTATCACCTGAGAATTCTATACCTAAAAAAGAATATTTCAAAAATGAAGATAAAATAGACATTTTAGACATACAAAAGCCAAAATAACTCATTACCAGACAACCTGCACTTAAGAAATGTTAAAGGAAGTTTTTAAGGTAGAATGAAAGTGATATCAGATAGAATCTGAATCTACACAAAGGAATGAAGATCAATGGGCAATTGATGTGGGTAAATATAGAGACTTTTCTTACTATTGAATTTTTAATTTACTATTTAAAGAAAAACAAATTAACAATGTATTCTAGGGTTTACAACATAGAAGTAAAATGTGTGACAATAATAGCACAAAGGCCAGGAAGGGGGAAATGGAAGTATATAGTTGCAAGGTTCTTATACTATACTTGATGTGGTATAATATTAGTTTAAAGCAGGTTGTGAATTATTAAAGTTATATAATGCAAAACCAAGAGCAACCACAGAAGTAACACAACAAAGAGTTATTGTCAACAAACCAATAAAGGGGATAAGATAGAATCATAAAAATACTCAATTAATACAAAGAATGAAGAAAAATAGGAAAAGGAGAACAGATGAGGCAAATGGAAAGCAAATGTAGTCATTTAAATTGGTAAATTTAAACCCAACCACATAAACAATCACATTATATGTAAATGGTCTAAACATCCCAACAAAAATGTAGATATTGTCAGATTGAATTAAAAAAACAAAATCCAATTTATGCTGCCTAAAAGAACTCACTTTAAATAAAAAGACTTGTATAGGTTAAATGTAAAAGGATGAGATATATATATATATATACACATATATACCATAATAACACATCAAAAGAGAGCTGGAATGAACACAGTAATATTAGACAAGTATATTTTAGAGCAAATACTTTACCAGGGATAGATAAGGTCATTTTATAATGATAAAATATCAACTGATCAAGAAGATAGAAATTCTAAATATTTATGAACCTAATAAGAGAGCTCCAAAATACATGAAGCAATAACTAATAGAACTACAAGGAGAATTTAGATGAATCTATTGGGTTGGCCAAAAAGTGCCTTCGGTCTTTTAGTAAAAATAAAACACATGGGACTTCCCTGGTAGTGCAGTGGTTAAGAATCCACCTGCCAATGCGGGGGACAAGGGTTCGAGCCCTGGTCTGGGAAGATCACACATGCCACAGAACAACTAAGCCCGTGCGCCACAACTACTGAAGCCCACGTGCCTAGAGACTGTGCTATGCAACAAGAGAAGCCACAGCAATGAGAAACCCTCACACCGCAACGAAGACCCAAAGCAGCCAAATATAAATAAATATTTTAAAAATAAATTTTAAAAAACACACATTTTTCATTTTCACCAAGAACTTTATTGAACAATGTCTTCACCCTTTTGTTCCACTACCTTCTGCCATTTTTTCAGGCAACTTCATAATTCCATCTTCACAAAACTTTTTATCTTTCTGAGCAAAGAACTGTTCCAGGTGCCTTTAACAGTCTTCCAGGGAATTTTTTTCCATTAAGAGAATTTTGTTAAGACCGAAATAAATGCAAAATCCGAAGGTGCAATGTCTGGTGAATACCACGGATGAATCAGAGCTTCCCACCCAAGCTGTAACAGCTTTTGCCTGGTCATCAAAGAAACATGCAGTCTTGCATTATCCTGATGGAAGATCATGTGTTTTCTGTTGACTAATTCTGGAAGCTTTTCGTTGAGTGCTGCTTTCAGTTGGTCTAATTGGGAGCAGTACTTGTTGGAATTAATCGTTTGGTTTTCCAGAAGGAGCTCATAATAGAGGACTCCCTTCCAATCCCACCATACACACTACATCACCTTCTTTGGATGAAGACCGGCCTTTGGTGTGGTTGGTGGTGGGTCATTTCGCTTGCCCCAGGATCTCTTCCAGTCCACGTTATTGTACAGTATCCACTTTTCATTGCCCGTCACAATTTGTTTAAAAAATGGAACGTTTTCATTATGTTTCAGTAGAGAATCGCATGCAGAAATAAGGTCAAGAAGGTTTTTTTCACTTAACTTATGTGGAACAGAAACATCAAAGTGATTAACATAACCAAGCTGGTGCAAATGATTTTCAACGCTTGATTTGGATATTTTGAGTAGTCAGCTATCTCCCACATGGTATAATGTTGACTATTCTCAGTTAATGTCTCAACTTGATCGCTATCAACTTCAACTGGTCTACTCCGACTGTGGAACATCGTCCAGAGAGAAATCTCCAGCACGAAACTTTGCAAACCAGTTTTGACACGTTCGATCAGTCACAGCACCTTCTCCATACACTGCACAAAACTTTTTTTGCGTTTCAGTTGCGTTTTTACATTTCTTGAAATAATAAAGCATAATATGCTGAAAATGTTGCTTTTTCTCTTCAATCTTCAATATTAAAATGGCTACACAAAAATTCACCAGTTTTGATAAGTTTTTTTTTTTTAATGCACAGTGATATGACAGCTGTCACAATACAATCTAACAAAATTCTTTCGAATGAAGTTAAAAACGACTAAGCTCTACTAGAGCCATCTTACAGAAAAAACGAACGAACCTTCTGGCCAACCCAATACAATTATAGTTGAAGATTTCAATGCCCCCTCTCTCAGTAATCGATAGAACAAGCAGACAGAAAATCAGCAGGTGGGGCGGTTAATCTTATGTGCCAACTTGACTGGGGTAAGGGATGCCCAGATAGCTGGTAAAACATTATTTCTGGATATGTCTATGAGGGTGTTTTCAGAAAAGATTAGCATTTGAACCAGTAGACTGAGTAAGGATTTCACCAATGGGGATGGGCATCATCCAATTCCTTCAGGGCCCAAATAGGACAAAGGGTGAATTCCCTCTCTTCTTGAGCTGGGATATCCATCTTCTCTTACCCTCAGACATTGGAGCTCCTGGTTCTCAGGCCTTCAGACTCTAAGACTTAAAACAGCAGCCTCGTTGTTCACAGGCTTTTGGACATGACTGAATTATACCACCAGCTTTCCTGGTTCTCCAACTCACAGATGCAGACTGTGGGGACTTTTTGCACCACATAACTGTGGGAGCCAATTCTTTTAATAAATCTCCTTTTATGTGTATCTTATCGGTTCTGTCTCTAGAGAACCCTGACTAATGTATTATTAATATAGAAGACTTGAACAAGACTATCAATCAACTTGACCCAATTGATATTTATAGAACACATGACCTAACAACAGCTGAAAACGTCTTTTCAAATGCACATGGAATATTTACAGAAGTAGAACACATGCTGTCTCATAGAACAAGTCAATAAATTAAAAAATTTCAAAATATACGAAGTGTGTTCTCTAAACACAATAGAATTAAATTAGAAATCCATAAAAAAAGATATCGAGAAAATCTCCAAATATTTAGAAACTAAAAAATTTGGAAACTAAATAACACATTCCTAACCTAATCAAGTGGGAAATTAGAAAGGGTTTTGAAATAAATGAAAAAGAAAAACAACATATCAAACTTTATGGCATACAAATAAAGCAGAACTTAGAGGGAAATGTACAGCATCAAACATCTATACAGGCATACCTTGTTTTATTGCGTTTTGTTTTATTGTGCTTTACAGATTTTTTTTTTTTAAACAAACTGAACATTTATGGCAACACTGTGTTGAGGAAGTCTATTGGCACCACTTTTCCAATAACATTCACTCACTTTGTGTCTCTATGTCACATTTTGGTAATTCTTGAAATATTTCAAGCTTTTTCATTATGATTATATTTGTTATGGTGATCAGTGATCTTTGATATTACTACTGTAATTGCTTTGGGGTGCCACAAACCACACCCATATAAGACCACAAACTTAGTCGATAAATGTGTGTTTTCTGACTGCTCCACCCACTGGCCAATCCTGTCTCTCTCCCTCTCCTCAGGCTTCCTTATTCCCTGAGACACAGCAATATTGAAATTAGGCCAATTAATTACCCAGCATAGTCTCTAAGTGTTCATTGAAAGGAAGAGTCACATGTCTCTTACTTTAAATCAACAACTAGAAATGATTAGGCTTAGTGAGGAAGGCATGTCAAAAGCTGAGACAGGCCAAAAGCTAGGCCTCTTGTACCAAACAGTGAGCCCAGTTATGAATGCAAAGGAAAAGTTCTTGAAGTAAATGAAAAGTTCTACTCCAGTGAACACACAAATGATAAGAAAGCGAAACAGCCTTATTGCTGATATGGAGAAAGTTTTAGTCGTCTGGATAGAAGATAAAACCAGCCACAACATTCCCTTAAGCCAAAGCCTAATCCAGAGTGAGGCCCTAACTCATTTCAAGTTTATAAGGCTCAGAGAGGTGAGTAAGCTTCAGAAGAAAAGTTTGAAGCTAGCAGAGGTTCATGAGGAAAGTGCAAGGTGAGAAAGCAAGGGCTGATGTAGAAGCTGCAGCAAGTTATCCAGAAGATCCAGTGAAGATTATTAATGAAGGTGGCTACACTAGACAACAGATTTTCAGTGTAGATGAAACAGCCTTCTATTGGAAGAAAATGCCATCTTGGGTTTTCATACATAGAGAGAAGTCAAGGCCTGGCTTCAAATTTTCAAAGGACAATCTGACTCTTTTGTTAGGGGCTATTGTAGCTGGTGACTTTAAGTTGAAGCCAACACTCATTTACCATTCCAAAAATCCTAGGGCCCTTAAGAATTATGCTCAATCTACTCTGCCTGTGCTCTATAAATGGAACAACAAAGCCTGGATGATAGCACATCTCTTTACAACATGGTCTACTGAATATTTTAAGCCCACTATTGAGACCTACTGCTCAGAAAAAAGGAAAAGATTTATTTAAAATATTACTTCTCACTGATAATGCACCTGGTCACCCAAGAACTCTGATGGAGATGAATAACGAGATTAATGTTGTTTTCATGCCTGCTAATACAATATCCATTCTGCAGCCCATAGATCTAGGAGTAATTTAGGATTTCAAGTCTTATTATTTAAGAGACCGAGTTCGTAAAGCTATGGCTACCATAGATAGTGATTCCTCTGATGGATCTGGGAAAAGTAAACTGAAACCTTCTGGAAAGGATTTACCACTCTAGATGCCATTAACATTTGTGATTCATAGGAAGAGGTCAAAACATCAACATTAATAAGAATGTGGAAGAAATTGATTCCGACCTTCATGTATGACTTTGAGGGGTTCAAGACTTCAGTGGAGGAAGTACCTGCAGATGTAGTAGAAATAGCAAGACAACTAGAATTAGAAGTGGAGCCTGAGGGAATCCCCTGGCGTTCCAGTGGTTAGGACTCTGAACTTTCACTGCTCAGGGCCTGGGTTTGATCCCTGGTCAGGGAACTAAGATACCACAATGTGTGACAAAAGAGAGAGAGAAGGAAGGAAGGAAAGAAGGGAGGGAGGAAAGGAGGAAGGAAGGGAAGTGAGGCCTGAAGATGTGACTGAATTGCTACAATCTCATGATAAAACTTTAACGAATCAAGAGTTGCTTCCTATGGGTGAGCAATAAAGTGGTTTCTTGAGATGGAATCTACTCCTGTTGAAGATGCTGTGAAGATTGTTGAAATGACAACAAAGGATTTAGAATATTACATAAGCTTAGTTGATAAAGCAGTGGTAGGGTTTGAGAGGACTGATTCCAATTTTGAAAGAAGTTCTACTGTGGGTAAAATGCTATCAAACAGCATTGTATGCTACAGAGAAATTGTGCATTAGAATTTTTAGATTCCACAAAGCTGGAGGCATCACACTTCCTGATTCAAACTACACTACAAAGTTATAGTAGTCAAAACAGTATGGTACTAGCATAAAGACAGACATATAGACCAATAGAACAGAATTAAGAGCTTAGAAATAAACCCCTGCATATATGATCTAATACTATTAGACAAGGGAGCAAATAATACTCAACAGGGAAAGGACACTTTCCTCAATAAATGGTGCTGGGAAAACTGGACAACCACATGCAGAAAAATGAAATTCAACACTTATCTTACACCACTTACAAAAAATGAACTTAAAATGGATTAAAGACTTAAGTGTAAGACCTGAAATCATAAAACTTGTAAAAGAAAACATAGGAGGGACTTTCCTGGTGGTGCAGTGGTTAAGAATCTGCGTGCCAATGCAGGGGACACGGGTTCAAGCCCTGGTCTGGGAAGATCCCACATGTTGCAGAGCAACAAAGCCTGTGCGCCACAACTACTGAGCCTGTGCTCTAGAGCCTGAGAGCCACAACTACTGAAGCCCGAGTGCCACAACTACTGAAGCCCATGTGCCTGGAGCCCATGCTCCTCAACAAGAGAAGCCACTGCAATGAGAAGCCTGCGCACTGCAATGAAGAGAGTAGCCCCCTGCTCGCCGCAACTAGAGAAAGCCCCCGCACAGCAACGAAGACCCAATGCAGCCAAAAATAAATACATTAAATAAATAAATAAATAAATAAAGTTTATTGGGAATTCCCTGGCAGTCCAGTGGTTAGGACTCGGTGCTTTAACTGCTGTGGCCCGGGTTCAGTCCCTGGTAGGGGAACTAAGATCCTGCAAGCCACATGGCATGGCCAAAAAAAAAAAGTTTACTTAAAAAATGAAAAGCAAACAAAACAAACAAGAAAATCTCATTTTATTCATCTCACTTGCATTCCATTGTCAATAGTTGAGTACATTTCCCTTCCTGTTTCTATGCATGTATATACCTTATATGTGTACATATATACACATGCATCTCTGTTTTTTAAACAGATATAGAATCATACTATAGTAATGTCCTGATACTTGCTTTTTACCTTACACTCCTTAAAGCTCTTCCTGTATTAATACATACACCTTTACCTCAAACTTCTTAATAGCTACATAAAATTCTATAGAAGAGAAATGTGCTATATTTTATTTAAACTCTCCCCTGCTGAGGACATTTAATCCTTGACTTTCGTTTTCCATCTCTTATGTCTATAACGTTTTAATTTTCCTTATAAATGTATAATGCTTTTTACGAATTTAAAAAAAAAAAGGAAAAAAGTGTTTAAAAAAATAAAACCTCTCTCAAGAGTTAGCAGTCTGGTCTTCCTCAAGCACCGGAGATGTCACTGCCCGGCACCCCAGGGATCTTAGTCATGCCCACCCATACGCCCTTCCTCTGCAAGCAAGTCATTTAGCACAATCACTTAACATCCCTCAAATCAGACCCTCCAGTTCTAAGGGCCTTGAGCTACATGTGAATTTTAAGAGCACTCAACCTGTTGTAACCAATCTTGTCATTTATAAAGCAAGGTTAATAACACATCACAGAGTTATTATGTGAAAAGAGGGCTGAGGTGAAGGTTGGCCTCTAGGATAGGGGCTGCCATACAGTTGGCCATTTCCCAAGAAAATCAGAAACTACAGAAGGAAAGTGTAAGAAGCTCTTTTCTCTTTCTTAATGGATCTTAGATTTGACGTACATAATCAGAGTCACCTAGGGCGCTTGTTACAATTGTACATTCTAGGCCTCACCTACAATGGTTTTTATTTAGTTGGAATCTGGACTTATTTTAGATTCCTGGCCCAACATTTAGTTGGGCCAGGAATCTGCATGTTAAGCAGGCAATGCTCCAGGTGATACTAATGCTGCTGTTTCACCCCATTGGAGAAACACAGTTTGGTCCCACTGGAGCTAAGTCAGAACAGGAGCTACTCTGCTGCTATGGCGACGCCCAAACTTAATGAGGTGAGAATGAAGAAAAGAGTGGCCCAGCTCTTGTTTTGGTCCTATCCTGTGACTTCAACAGGAAGGGCCTGAAAATACTCAGAAAAGTAGCACTAAAGGGCAGTTAATCTTGAGCAAATACTGAGAATGTAACCTAGGAACATGTTAAGTCCTTTATATCTTGGGTTAATTCTAGAAAGTCCTTAGAGATGATTTAACGAAAGGCTGGGGGCCTGAAACCAAGGCTGCTGGGCCCTGATCATAATTGTTGAGGCTCTAGGGCAAGCAGCATAAATCCACTTGGCCTACATTTGGTAGCTTATGCTACATTCATTTATTCATTCAGTTAGCTAACTATGTTTACTTTAGACTGAAGCTTCAAAAGGGCTTTTTCTACCAGAGTAGACATAATTTAAATATGATATGGGGGTGGTGGTGTGATGAATTGGGAGACTGGGACATGTATACACTGATGTGTATAAAATGGATGACTAATAAGAACCTGCTGTATAAAAAAATAAAATTCAAAAATTCAAAAAAAAAATATGCATAACACACACAAACATGCATGCACTCAATCAATTAATCCTCTTTCCTATTAAAAAATTAAATAAATAAATATTGGCTACAATAAAGAAAAGAAAGAAAGAAATAGGATTGTCAGCTTTTATAAAGGCTCAACACTATATATACTGGCATCAAGAAAGACTGGTACATCCTTATGTCACTGGTTTATTTAAGAAACGTTTATTGAATACCTCTTTGTCTCTGGCATATATTTTTATTAGGCTACTTTGAGTCTTCAGATGTCGCTTCCCCTGTCAAGCCTTTCTGAAAGCCCTCAGGTGGAATGAATCTTTAAAAATTATTTATAAATAAATTTATTTATTTACTTATTTATAGTTATACCTTGACTTGTGCCTCCCCCTGCCGAAATTCAGATTGATGTTACATGTTATACAGTCAAAGAATTTTGTGGCTGGAAGGAGTTTTATTATAACACTAGTCTCAATGTAATAAAATTCACTATTTACATATCTGTTCCCCAGGCAGATCACAAACTTCAGGAAAGGAGACTGTATCTCACTCATCACTGAATCCCAACACAAAAGGTGTTCAGCAAATGAATACACATACGCATATATGAACACCTCTGTATGAATGCTGTCCTTCAAAGTAGTACCTTGGGAAACAGTATATTTTTCCAATAGTAATGACACTGCATAGAATCCCTCCCTCGAATTTGAAATGATCTTCAGAGCAAGCGTCAAAAGCACATAAGAGAACAAGAAATATTTTAATTTTCCCTTTGATTATTCCCCAAAACATCTTTTTTCCATTGATTAGAAATTATTTTAGATCCTTTCCAGAAGTCAAATTCCTCCTTAAAGGATTAGGAATCTCCCCAGTTGAGGGTGTAAATCTTGTTGTAGATGACCTCTAAACATTTTAATCCTGGCCTGCCTCAGTGACTCTACCCCTGTCTCACCCTACCTGTGCCCAGAGATACTTTGACTTAGAGACTTGGGTTCAAATCCCAGCTCTGCTGCCTGTTATCTGTTCATACATGGGCAAGTTATTTGAGCTCTCTGAGTTTCAGTGTGATGTGTAGTTTTTTTTTTATCAATTTGATAGAGCCATGTGATACCTAGAATAATGTTTAATCAAATATCTGGGTGTGTCTGTGAGGGTGTTTCTTGGTGAGATTTACATTTGAATTGGGAGACTAAGTAAAGCAGATTGCCCTCCCTAATGTGGAGTAAGGGAGAATTCACTCTATCTGCCTGTTTTCTAGCTGAAATATGGGTCACCTCCTGCACTTGGACTGAAACTACACCACTGGCTTTACCGGGTCTCCAGCTTGCAGATGGCAGGTCACGGGACTTCTCAGTCTCCATAATTGTATGAACCAATTCCCTTATAATAAATCTTTCTTTCTCTCTCCCTCGCTATATATATACATAATCTCCTATTGGTTCTGTTTCTCTGGAGAACTCTAATACACTCGTTCTCCTTATATGTGAAACAGGGAAAATAAGAGCCATATATGTTAGCACTGTGCTAAACATTGTATATATATCTCACTTAATCCTCTAACCTCGAAAGAGATAGGTACTACTGGGACTTCCCTGGCCATCCAGTGGTTAAGACTCCACGCTTCCAATGCAGGGGGTGTGGGTTTGATCTCTGGTTGGGGAACTAAGATCCCACATGCCATGCGATGTAGCAAAAAAAAAAAAAAAAAAAAAAGATATAGGTACTATTGATAGGATTATCCCCTGCATACTCTAAGTCCTTGCTCCCTTGTGGCACTGACATTCCTTGGGGTAATATCCCCCCACCACCAAGGAACCAATTCTTTTTGCATCTCAGTCAAATTCCAAGGGGAGAGAATCTGATGGGTTCAAGTTAATGACTGGTCCCTGTTGGGCAAAATCCTCAGAAAAGCCTGTTCTATCATCTGACCTACAGATGGGCTTGTTTGATCAGATTCCCACACCTGGGCCATTCAGCTTTGTTCAGGGGAAATTAGTGGGGGGAGCTGTTGGTCATATGTTAACACAATGACAATTTATATTTAAGTACCACCTTTGAGTGGTAGAGGCCAGGACTCCCTGGGATTACTAGGAGGCTTTGGACCTGTCAAGCTTGCTAAGGTTGGACCTGTATTTAGTTTCTTTCTAAGGACTAAGGCAGAAAGGGTACAATATCCCAGGGTGTGCTCTTTAGGAAACAGTGATCTCCTATCACTTGTTTATTGCTGAATTCCAAGCCTTAGAACTGTGCCTAGCACCTGGCAAGCATTCAAATAATATATATTAAATAAATAACTAAATCCAACAATTCAAGGCCTTCCTGAGAGAGGCAGCTCCAAAGATCAATAGCCGTGAACTAGTCTTTCTGTGGCTGTATGATCTAGAGAGAAATCCACGCCCCTAAATACATGTCCAGGAAATGCTTTTGCTGTTAAGAGATTTTCAGTTCTCTTTAGGCATGGAATAACAAAATCCTGGAGGAAAGTACTGATGAGGAGACCTCTAGAGGAGGCGGGAGCTCCCTCTAGGGGCCAAAGAAAATATCCTCAAAAATGCAGCACTGACACTGTAGGCAAATTTCTTTAAGAAAAAATGTTAATGCTTTAAAATATAGCAACATCACTAGAACAACAAACAGAATGACAGCTTTAATAATTCTCCTTTGACTACACAGTCACCCAGCAAATAAAGTATCTTTTATATTCCAGGTTCTGTGTAAAGCATAGGATATTTGGATGAAGTTGAGGATGAGGGAATGTGTAGAAAAAAGAACCTTTGTACACTATTGGTGGGAATGTAAACAGGTAAAGCATTATGGAAAATAGTATGGATGGTCATGAAAAATTAAAAATAGAATTGCCCTATAATACAGCAATGCTCCTTCTGAGTATATATCCAAAGGAAATGAAATCAGTACCTCAAAGACATACCTGCACTCCCATGTTCGTTGCAGCATTATTCACAGTAGCCAAGATACAGAAACAAGCTATATGTTCATTGACAGATGAATGGAAAAAGAAAATGCGGTGTACATATACAAAGAAATATCATTTATCATTCAGTCTCCAAAAAAAGGAAATTCTGTTATTTGTGACAACAGAAATGAACCCGGAGGACATTTTGCTAAGTGAAATAAATCTCACACTTAAAGACAAGTCTCACCCTTAAAGACAAGTACTATATAGTACCACTTATATGTGGAATCTATAATAGTCAAATTCATAGAAGCAGAGAGTAGAATGGTGGTTGCCAGGGGCTGGGGCAGAGGGGAAAGTGGGGACCTATTAGTCAAAAGCTACAAAGTTTAAATATGTACTGGAGATTTAATGTACAGCATGGTGATATAGTTAATAATACTGTATCGTATACTTGAAATTTGCAAAAAGTAGATCTAAAAATTTTTTTGTGTAACAACAATTAACTATGCAAGGTGATGGATATGTTAATAAGCTTGATTGTGGTTATTATCTCAAGTGCACGTGATATAAAAACATCACGTTGTAGATAGGGTGACAGCATCATGGCAGCATAAGGCATTCCTCTCTTCGTCCCCCTTTTTTTTAACAAAGAATTAGACATCCATCCATGAACCACAGTACCTTGGTGGGAGCTGTGGGATCCAGCAACATGTGCCAAGGGACACAGGAGGAATCTCACTCACCTGTGTATCCAGGAATAAGCAGACAGACCTCAGTACAGGATGGAACAAGCAGGGCAGCAAACTTGCCGCAACCCCTGTCACGTGGTCAGGAAAAAGCCTGGAGAATACACTGGGCAGATACCCATAGTCAAGAGAGAAATTTTAGAAGTCCAGCCTACCTGAGAAAAGATTCCAGTACCTCATTAAAGGAAAGAGAGTCTGAATGCAGCCAAGACAATAAGAACTTTACCAACACCAGTCTCCCCCTCCCCCTCCATGGCAACACTGCACGGGGCTGACCTATCAGGCAGCGGTGAATTCTCCTGCAGGAAAAAAGGAGAGTGGTGAGTGACCAAGGATGCAGGACACAGCTGAAGAAACTTGTTTCTCTCCAGCAGCACCAAGAGGACCAAGGTAGAACCTCCATGACTGGGAGGAGAGAGGAGATTGGGAAACGGACAGGTAAGACTGTCAAAGGGCGTTAAAGGGAACATAGTCAGCAGGAAGTCCATCCACAAGCCTCTGGGAGTCCCACAGCCAGGGCTCTCCCTACCAAGTCCACAGGCTCCCCCAACACCTTGAGGGCTAAACCCATACCTCCCTCCACTCTGCAACTGGCTCCTTGTACACTCCCAAGTGTGGCGACAAGAGAAAGCTTCCGTAGATGGTGAATGTGCTTAGAAAACGGGCGAGGCTTTGTGGGCAAGGAAGAAATTAAAGCTCGAGCTATAGTACCACTTTTAGAAAACAAAAGAGAGGTTTCCAGTAGCCAGCCTGGTGAGTTGTAAGAACCAGGGAAGACTTAAAAGCTTAAGAATTCTGCCACAAGAGGGAGCAAGATGAGTGGAACAGGTATATCTACACAAAGGCAGAGAAAACTCCAGAAAATATCAGCACCAGTGAACCGAATACCTATCTGAAGGCAACTAGCAAAGATTTAAAGAGGCGTCTGCTTCTTCAAATGCAAAAGCAGCAAAGCAAAACTACAAGGAACATAAAGGATCAAAGAAACATGTTATCACCAAAAGATAATAATAATCCTCTAATAACAGAGCTCAAAACACAAAATTTGCAATGTGGTTGATAAAGAATTAAAAATAACTGTTATGAAGAAACTCAATGAGCTACCAAAAAAAAAAAAAAACCCTTAGAAAGGCAGTTCAATGAAATCACACACACAAAAAAGCACAGGTTCAAAATGAGATATTTACCAGAGATAGAAATCATAAAAAAGAGCCAAGCAGAAATTTTAGAGCTGAAGAATTCAATAAATGAAATGAAAAAATGCAGTACAGAACATCTGCAGTAGAGTAGAGCACCTGAAGACAGAATAAGTGAGGTAGAGGGTAGGAATTCTGAAATAACCCAGTTAGAGGGAACAAAGAAAAAGAACGAAAAAAAGAGAAGAAAGCATTCATGATCTATGGGACACCATTAAAGAACAAATATTAGAATAATCAGGGTCCAGAAGGAGAAGAGAGGAAGAAGGCGACAGATTTAAAGAAATGGCAGCTAAGAACTTCCCAAACCTGGGGAGAGAATTAGACATCTGAGAGAGTGGGAATGATATATCCTTAGTGTTCCAAGAAAAAAACTGCCAGCCGAGAATATTCTATTTGGCAAAGTTATCCTTCAGATGTGAAAGAGAAATACAGACTTCCCTAGGCAAACAAAAGCTGAGGGGGTTAATAACCACCAGACCTATAAGAAATGCTGAAGGAAGCTCTTCAAGCTGGAATGAAATGACATAAAAAATACAAAAGTATACAATACACTGGTAAAGGTAAATATAAAGTCAAACTTAGAAAACTCTAATTCTGTAATTGCATGGTGTGTTAACCACTTAACTATAGTATAAAGGTCAAAGGAAAAGAATACTAAAAATAATTATAGCTAGTATAATTACAACTAACACCAATATTAAAAGAGGTGTAATTATAACTAATACCAATAATGACATCAAAAAAATAAAATGGGGGAGTAAAAATCTGAAGCTTTTGTAAGCAAAGTTAAGTTGCTATCAGCTTAAAATAGACTGTTTTATCTATGAGATGTCCTAGAGTAGATGCACAAAAGATAAAGAACACACCACCATGGAAAATCACCAATTTAAAAAGGTATGCAGAAGGGGGAGGGAGTGGAGATACAAAAGAACCAGAAAACAATGAACCAGAGGCATTAGCAAGTCCTTACATGTCAATAATAACTCCAAACATAAATAGGTTGAATTTACCAATCAAAAGGCACAGAATGACTGGATGGATTAAAAAAAAAAAAGACTCAACTATATGCTTCATACAAGAGATTCACTTCAGCTTACAAAAGCTCAGGTAAAGAGATGGAAAAAGAGATTCCATGCAAGTGGAAACCAAAAGAAAGCAGGGGTAGCTATAATTATATCAGACCAAATGGACTATAAGCCAAAAATGGTAAAAAGAGACAGAAGGTCAATAGATAATGATAAAGGGATCAATTCATCAAGAAGATATAACAATTACAAACATATGCAAACCCAACATTGGAGCACCAAAATATATTAAGCAAATACTAACAGATCTGAAGGGAAAAAATAGACAATAATAGCAGGGAACTTCAATACCCCACCCTCAACAATGGACAGATCATCCTGACAGAAAATCAACAAGGAAATGTTGAATTTGAACCATACATTAGACCAAGTGGACCTAAGAGACATTTATAGAACATTCCATCCCACAGAAGCAGAATACACATTCTTCTCTAGTGCACATGGAACAAGCCCCAGGATATGATATAATAGACCACAAAACAAGTCTCAGCAAATTTAAGAAGACCGAAATCATACCAAGTATCTTTTCTGACCACAATAGTATAAAACTTGAAATAAGTAACAAGAGAAAATCTGAAAAATCTACAAAAATGTAGAGATTAAATAACACACTATTGAACAACCAATGGGTCAAAAAAGAAATCAAAGGGAAATCAAAAACTATCTCAAAGCAAATGAAAATGAAAACACAATATACCAAAACCTATGGGATGCTGCAAAAGCAGTTCTGAAAGTTTATAGCAATAAATGCATGTATTAAGAAAATGGAAATCTCAAACAACCTAACTTTACATCATAAGGAACTAGAAAAAGAAAATAAAACTAAGTCCAAAGTAAGCAGAAGGAAGAAAATAACTAAAATAACTAATATCTGAGCAGAAATAAATGAAATAGAGACCAGCAAGACAAGTTTAAAAAATCAACAAAACCAAGAGCTGTTTTTTCAAAAAAGAAAAATGGACAAACCTTTACCTACTCTTCCTAAGAAAAAGACTCAAATAAAACGAGAAATGAAAGAGGAGACACTACAACTGATACTACACAAATACAAAGGATCATAAGAGACTACTGTGAATAATTAAATGCCAACAAATCAGATAACCCAGTGAAATGGATAAATTTCTAGAAACATACAACTTATGAAGCCTAAATCATGAAGAAATAGAAAATCTGAAGAGACAATAACCAGTAAGGAGATTAAATCTGTAATCAAAACCCCCCAATACAGAAAACCCCAGGACCAGATGGTTTCACTGGTGAATTCTATTAAACATTTAAAGAAGAATTAATGGCAATCATTCACAAACTCTTTCAAAAAAACAGAAGAGAAGGGAACATTGCAAACTCATTTTAGGAGGACAGCACTTGAGATAAGGACAGCACAAGAAAACTATAGTCTAAAATCTCTGATGAATATAGTGTCAATGAAAAATTAATCAGCCAACTGATGAAAGAAATAAAAAATGTTATTCGAGCCAAATTGAGGATTATAACCTGGGAACAGCCTCTCAGAAAGCTCTGAGAACTCTTCTGTCCATTAGAAGTCAAAGCACAGTTATATAAGTTTTTTGAGACAGAGGGCTGTACATTAAATAATGTATTATTGACAGTTTACACAAGTACAAAGTGGTGGGTCATGTGACCCCTTACAAGATTAAAAAGGAATGTTATCTTTTAAGGAGTTGTCTTGTTGATGCTAGGAAAATGTTCTTCTTTATGGTTGAGAAGGTATTGCCAACGGGGAGGTTTGGTTGATGCATGATGCAGATACACAATGCAAAGTAGGGGAAGAGAGGAGGCCAGAGGGCAGAGAAAATTTTTTATGTTTAAATTTTTCTTGTCTTGCCATAAAATAAAAATTTTATTTCACAATAGGTACAAAAATTCTCAACAAAATATTAGCAAACTGAATTCAACAACACACGGAAAAGATTATACATCATGACCAAGTGAGATTTATCCATGGGATGTAAATAATTCAACATACACGAATCAATAAATGTGATGTACCACATTAATAGAATGAAAGATGAAAATTACACGAACATCTCAATATGCATAAAAAGCATGACAAAATACAATATACTTTTATGATAAAAACACTCAACAAATTGGGCATATAAGGCACATACCTCAACATAATAAAGGTCATATATGACAAGCTCACAGCCAGCATCATACTCAACAGTGAAAGGTCGAAAAACTTTCCTCCAGGATCAGGAAAACAAGAGTGCCCACTCTCACCACTCTTATTCAACACAGTACCTGAAGTCATAGCTAGAGCAATTAAGCAAGATAAAGAAATAAAAGGCACCCAAATCAGAAAGGAAGAAGTAATATTGTGTAATATTGTGTTCATGAATCAGAGGAATGAATACTGTTCAAATGTATATACTACCCAAAGCCATCTACAGATTCAGTGCAATCTGTGTAAAAATTCCCATAGCATTTTTCACAGAAATAGAAAAAGCAATCCTAAAATTTGTATGGAAACACAGAAGACCCCAAATAGGCAACTCAATCATGAAAAAGAATAACAAAGCTAAAGGTATCACACTTCCTTATTTCAAACCAGATTACAAAAATGTATCAAAATAGTATGGTATTGGCTAATAGACACATAGACCAATGTAACAGAGTCAAAAGCACAGAAATAAACCCTTGAATTTACAGTCAACTAATATTTGACAAGGAAGCTAAGAATGGGGAAAGGATAGTCTCTTCAATAATTGTGTTGGGAAAACTGGATAAGCACATGCAGGAGAATGAAATCCAACCCCTGTCTTACACCACTCACAAAATTAACTCAAAATGTATTAAAGACACAAACAAAGACCTGATACTGCAAAACACCTACAAGAAAAATAGGAAAGAAGTTCTTTGACATTGGTCTTGGCAGTTATTTTTTTAGATACAACACTGAAAGCACAAGCAACAAAAGCATAAATTAGTAAGTGGTATACATCAAACTAAAAAGCTTCTGCACAGTAAAAGAAACAACCAAAAAATGAAAAGGCAATGTACAAAATGAGAGAAAATATTTGCTAACCATTTCGGAGCAGGTGTTAATATCCAAAATACATAAAGAATTCACACCCTTAGCAAAAATAATACGATTTAAAAATTGGCAAAGGAAATAGACATTTTTCCAAAGACAATATCCAAATGGCCATGAGGTACATAAAAAGGTGCTCAACATCACTAACTATCAAAGAAATGCAAATCTAAACCACAATGAGATATCACCTCACACCTGTTAGAATGGCTATCATCACGAAGACAAAAGGTAACAAGTGTTGAGCAAGGGTGTAGAGAAAAGGGAACCCTTGTGTACTGTTGATGGAAATGCAAGTTGGTTCAGCCATAGTGGAACACATTATGGATGTTCCTCAAAAAATTAAATATAGAACTACCATATGATCCAGCAATTCCAATTATGGGTATGTATTCAAAGAAAATGAGAACAGGATATCAAAGAGATATCTGCACTCCCATGTTTAGTGCAGCATTACTCACAATAGCCAAGATATGCAAACAACCTAAGCATCTGTCAATGTCAGATGACAGATGAATAGGTAAGGGAGATGAGAAACATATACGACATATACAGACACACACACACACAGTTGACCCTTGAACAATGAAAGGGTTTAGGGGCACTAACACACCACCCCCAGGTCAAAAATCCATGTATAGGGGCTTCCCTGGTGGCGCAGTGGTTGAGAGTCTGCCTGCTAATGCAGGGGACACGGGTTCGAGCCCTGGTCTGGGAAGATCCCACATGCCGCGGAGCAACTAGGCCCGTGAGCCACAATTACTGAGCCTGCGTGTCTGGAGCTTGTGCTCCACAACAAGAGAGGCCGCGATAGTGAGAGGCCTGCGCAGCGTGATGAAGAGTGGCCCCCACTTGCCGCAACTAGAGAAAGCCCTCGCACAGAAACGAAGACCCAACACAGCCACAAATAAATAAATTAATTAATTAAAAAAAAAATCCATGTATAACTTTACAGTCATCCCTCCGTAGCCATAATTCTGCATCTACAAATTCAACCAACTACAGACTGTGTAGTACTGTAGTATATATTTATTGGAAAAAAACCTTGTATAAGTGGACCCGTGTAAGTCAAATCCATCTTGTTCAAGGGTCAACTATACATGGAATATTGTTCAGCCACGAGAAAGAAGGAAATCCTACCATTTGTGACAACGTGGATGGACCTGAAGGCATTATGCTAAGGGAGATAAGTCAGACAGAGAAAGACAAATACTATATGATATCACTTATCTATGGAATCCAAAAAAGCCAAACTCATAGAAGCAGAGAGTAGAATGGTGTTACCAGGGATTAGGGATATGGGAACTGGGGAGATGTTGGTCAATGGGTACAAACTTCCAGTTAGAAGATGAATAAGTCTCAGAGATCTAATGCACAGCATTGTGATTATAGTTAATAATAATGTATTATGTACCTAAAATTCCCCATATTATATAATCATTTCTAATAATAAAACCACATCAGAATTCCTTGTTTGGGGTTTTTTATTAAAAAAAATTAATACCTACATGTTTAAAATTCTTTGCAATAGACTTTCTTAAAAGGACTGGAAAGAAAGTGAATTTTCAAGATTTTTTTCTATAATGTAATCCTAAAGAAAAGCATTTGTCATCGTAATTCCCCAAATTATACACACGTCCTACAATTTTACCGAGGGATCAAAGGAAGGAAAAGAGAATGAGCAGCAGTGAGTGAAGTTGCAAAGTTCTTAATTTTGATGGTGAGTATGGTCTTCACATGATGATGATAATACAAGACCCAGTTGATCATACTGTGGGTTGACAGTAAGTTATACCATATTTTTATGCAAACTCTGATGAGAATTAAAAAATTAAATAATCCTAGTAAAGATTCAATTAAACTCTAACGCGCAGATATCAGTAGTGGCCATTTGTTCCTTACGTGTCAGCATTCACTCATCCTTTTTTTTTTTTTTTTGAATAAATAAATAAAAACATCACTCACCCTTCTTCTGATAGCAGTGCTGCAGTTTTCCTAGGGGAAACAACGCTTAGATATTCTCTGTCCATGTGATTCAGATGGAGTTCATTCCCAGAGCCAGAGCTGGGCATGTAACCAAGAGGTAGTCATCAACTGTGTACTCTCGGGCTCCACTATTGGTTCAGGGATGTGCACATTCTTGGATCTTTTGCTGGAGCACGTAAGAGAGAGGTGATTTCTTTTCTGCTCCAGCTGCAGATTCTGGGAAGCCACCAGGTAGAGAACACTTTCCTGAGAGTAAAACCAAAACAAAGAAAAGAAGAAGTGAAAGATGGAGTAGGAGAGTGGTCTGAACGAAGTCAAGTACCTGGATCCAGCTGAGACAAGCTAAATGTATCCCTGGACTTTTCAGTTGTGTGACCCAATAAACTCTGTCTTTTTTTTTTTGGCCACGCCACGTGGCTTGTGGGATCTTAGTTACCCAACCAGGGATCGAACCTGGGCCCTCGGCAGTGAAAGCACGGAGTCCTAACCACTGGACCGTCAAGAAATTCCCAAACTCTGCCTTTTAAAAGTCAGTTTTCTGTTACTTGCAACCATAAGTATCCAGCCTAGTGTAACTTACATTTTTCACCAGCTCTAAGTCTGTGGATTGCTCCTCTTCTAGGACCAGTCATCCTAAACCTAGTTTATTCTTTTTCAACCTAAACACAAACTATGACTAAAATAATGGTATGCTCCTAAAGCACATGGCTTCATTCCCCGCCATCATGGGAATAGAATTTATTTATATAGTTACAGGATTTCATTAGACTGAGGTTCACCCAGGTTGTCCCAACTTAGTAATTGACAATATAATTCTTTTAATTGTTCATGTTAAAAACCTTGAAGTTGTCCTTGCCTCCCCTCTTTCCCTCACCTTACATCAAGCCCTTCAGCAAATTCTGTTAGCTCTTCTTCCAAATATGTTCAGAATCTCACCACCTCTAACTTACTGCAACCTATGATTGGCTCTTGCTTGTACCGTTCCAATATCTTCTCAAATGCTCCCCCATCTTCCATTTTGTATTGTTAGGGTTGTTTTCCACACAAGTCTCCAGAGAGATCCTTCTAATGTGCAGTTAAATCACTTTATTATTCTATCCTAAAACTCATAAGGGTTTCCTATCCCCCTTAGTTCATCCACATGGCTTCATTTTTAATAAGATGAGTACATTTTAAAGTACTAAATTCATGATTAGCTGAATAAACTTCACTTCCACTAACTAGACGTTTTATGGGCAAATCAAATGGCAGACTACCCTGAAGTGAAATTCAATTTGACCTCTGAATAGATGGTAGATAGAACATGATAAGATGCATAAACTTGCAACTGATGGTTACTATGGATGCTAAAAAAAAGGGAGAAATTTTGCAATATGAACAAGAATACCCAACGATAATTGGATTTGGATGCAGCACAGGGTCATAAAATGATACCACAAAGACATCAGATTTCTTCTTTGATGATGTGAAAGAGCTCTGGACATTTTGGATAGTTTTGATGCTGGAAATACGGGAACTAGTCATTGAAACAGTTTCCAAATAGCCACAGAAGATGATTATCAGTAAAGCACTGGTATGTCTGCCTTTCTTTCTTCTTTGACAAATAAACATTTATTGTGCGTCTACTACACGCAATAGGGACAAGTGCTTAGGCAGTAGGGATTCGGCAGGGAACAGAACAGAGAAAATCTCTTGACTTTAAAGAGTTCACAGATCCTAAATTCAAAAAAAAAATAAGAGTATTATAGTGAGATAACTGCATAATTTAATGGAAATATAGCCAATGCACGCTGTGGGATATTGAAAGGAATGATCAACTCTGCTTAAGGGGATGGATGCTCATAGAAGTCTTTATAAGGGTTGGCCTTGAAGGATTTTAGAAAAGACCTTTAGGAAAATTCACTGTAATAGGCCTGGGACCCTCCTCCACCCCGCCTTTATCACCACTACCACCACCTCAATACATCAAAATTTTTCCTTCTACTGGAAATTAGATGTGATTTTCAGACCACAACTACTGTGTGGTCTCTTGGAATTCCCTACCATCACCATCACTTCTGGTACCTTCAAAATGATGTAATTTAGTGGTTAAGACCATGGCTCTAGGTTCAGATCCTGGTTTCACCATCTGCTAGCTAAAAGAGCTTGGGGAAGATACTGAAGCAAAGTGTCTAACTCTAAAGGTTGATGCACTCTTTTCAAAAGGATAAGTTGTATATCTGGAGAGAGAAGATTTTGTAATTCCCACCAATCCTCTGCTTGAAGCCCTTTGATTAAAAAATCTTGCTTGCTTATTCATTTGAGATATATATTTTCTTAAGTCAGAGTGCCTGTCATCTTGCATCCAAATAGGTTGATGAAAGTTGAGACTGGGATTCTCCATGGACCTATCATTTATGTACCAGGAAAGGCACTAAAAGTAGTTCAAAACCCCAACCATCATCATCACCAGGAATGCCTTAGAGAACACGTAATGATGTAGTGATTGTTCCATAGACTCTAGGTACAAATCCTGGCTCACCACTTGCAGTTGAGAGACCTTAAGCAAGTCACCCAACCTCTCTGCTAAGTTTTCTCATCTGTAAAGTGAGGACCTTCTCCATGGACTTGTAAGGAATAAATGAGATAACAGACATAAAGGGCTTAAACCACTGCAAAGCAACATTGTAAACTATCAGAATAATAGCTGTTATTGTTGATTATTTGATGGAACAACCACGAGGTTGGCTAAACAGAGGTTTAACTGTAGAATGGAACATACCCTGCCCTGTACCTACTCCCATCACAAAGAACTCTATACCAGCTGGGACAGGATGGGACAAATTATTTTAAAGTCTCACCTTCTGGCAAAGAGATGAAAGCAGTATATTGCTTGGCTTTTGATAGGGAGTAAAGGGAAAGTGAATCCCTTTACTTGCAATTGCAATCAAAAGAATCAAAGTATTGATATGATCTAGTGCAGAAAGATGTGACATCTCTGTTTCTGGCAGATCCCCAAATGGGATATTGCTTTTAGGATGCCTGTCCACCTTTCTCTAACACCAACCTATTCTATACAGATCTACACAGGGTGAAATGCAAGCACTTTTTCACAGGACCAGTGGATTTTAAGCTCTATTGAGATTGGAGAGTTTGGTCCCTACAGTATCCAGATAGCCTATAAGAGCAAGTGGCATGTGGTAGGCTCTCAATCAGCATTTGTTTAATGAGTGAATATAAACATTTCCCTCCTACACAGCTGATTAGACCAAGAGTGAATTATTTCAGACCCTGGGGCCAATCAGATTCCCTCTTGCAAAAATTGCATTCAGGTTCTGGAGAATATGGATTTATGAGCAGTCAGCTCTGGCTTTATGATGTGATATAAACTCTTTGAGGCTAAAGGCACCATTGAATGAAGGAGGAGGTGGGCAAAGCAGGAAAGAGGCAACTGGCCATCTTGGAAGGGAAGAAAGCAAAGCAAATGCACAGAGAAGATCCAGAGACAAGAGACCTTACAACCCTAGAGGGAAAGAGATGGAGCTGGAGAGAGTAGCTACCTTGGATTTGTATTGCTGATTCTGATTGCTGATTTCTGGTCTTCATGAAACTCAACTTCACACCCTTCTCTAGGTTTGGGGACATATTCCTGTGTCCTTCCACTGAATCCACCCTTGTTTTCATCATTTTGAACTGGTTTCAGTTTGTACAATCAATCCCTAAAACAACAGTAACTTACCAAGGTGTGCAAAGAAAGATGAAAATGTTTGACACTGTCTCAAAGCCAGGAACATTCAGTAACTTTCAACTGAAATATTATAATGGCTTGCGTTCCTACACCTAATTTACACAATGAGGTAAATGTTTATATAGATTCATCCCTTAAGAGTCATCTCTGCCTTTCTAAAGGCTTCAGAAGCCTTTTATAGATTTTCAGAGTTTTTTCTCCCCTGTGTCTAAACTACCTGTGCACTAAAGGTGAATTTGCAAAAAAAAAAAAAAAAAAAAAAAATGCTTCTGACAAAAGTGAAATGCAACATTTCAAACTTCCAATTAACTTAAATAATTTAAAAGTTTTTATTCAGGGGGCTGAGTAACTTTTCTGAATCCATAATGTGATGTTCTTACGAGACCAGTTACTCTCAGGGTTATTTTGCTGTCATCTATATACATTTACATGAAGGCAGTTCTCCTCTCTTTTCAGCTGTGGGACAGTAAGATGACTGACCATATGGGTATGACTTGGAATACTTCGGAAATATTGATCTTCTCCCCAAAACCTGCTCCATCTGCAGCCTTCCCCATTTAGCCCAATGGCAACTGTACCCCTCCAGTTGCTCAGGTCAAAACCCTTAGTTATTTTCAACCCTACTCTTTTTCTTCGACTTTGGGTGAATCATGGGTTGAATCATGTTCCCGCAAAAGATTTGTTGAAGTCCTAACCCCCCAGTACCTCAGAATGTGACACTATTTGGAAACAGGGTCATAACAGCTGTAGTGAGTTAAACTGAGATGAGGTCATACTGCAGTAGGGGGGGGCCCTTAATCTAATATGACTGGTTTCCTTATAAGAAGAGGAAAAGAGACACAGGCACATGAGGAGAGAGCACTGTGTGACGATGGAGGGCTGCAGCCGCAAGCCAAGGATTGCTTGCTGGCAAACCATCAGAAGCTAGGAATGGGCAAGGAAGAATTACCCCCTACAGGTTTCAGAGGAAACATGGCCCTGCCAAAGCCTTGATTTCAGACTTCTAACCTCCAGAACTCTGAGATAACACATTTCTGTTGTTTTAAACTACCCAGTTTGTAGTACATTTTTGTGGCCACTCTAGCAGACTGATGCAACCCTACATCCAACTGGTGAGCAAATCTTCTTGGCTCTACCTTCAGCATACATCCAGAATGAGACACTTCTCACCACATCCAAACTGGTCTCCCAGCTGGAGTCTATTCACAACATGGAAGCCAGGGTGCTATTACTTTAACACCTAAATCAAATGATGTCACTTTCTGCTCTGCCTGCAGTGGCTCTCCATTTCCTCTGAGTAAAATCCGGAATTCTCAAAATATTCTATGAGGTCTGTCTTCCCTTGTTTTGCCAACACTCTCCTGTGACCTCTCCTTCTACCTAGAGTCAGTCAGTCTCTCTCCTCCCCCATCTTCCCCGCCTCCCTTTCTCCCTCCTCCCTCCCCCTCCCTCCCTCTCCTTGGCTCTCCCACCCTCTCCCTCTCCCATTTAGCCACACTGACCTCCCTGCAGTTCCTTGAACTAGCCATGCGGCCTCACACCTCAGAGCCTTTGCACCAGCTGCCCCCTCTGTCTAGAACACTCCTGCCCTAGATATCCAGAAGTCTTGCTTCCCTTCACCTCCTTCAAATCTCTGCTCAAACATCATCTTCTCAGAGCGGTCCACTCTGACCATCTCATCTAAAATTACAACCTCTCCTACATTCTCAACAGCCCTTATGCTTGTATATTTCTATTTTTTGTAGCACTTATCAGCTTCTAGTATATTATATAATTCATTTGTTATATGTTTATTTTTTATCTTCTTTCTCCACCCTCCCCAAAGAATTTGTCCCACAAGCATAGGAATCTTCGTCTTTTTTTTCCTCTAATGTATCCCAAGCACCAAAACAGTAGGTGCTCAATAAATACCTGTCTGTTGGATGAATTAATATCGAAAGGAGCTGTCAGCTACAGGCTCGGGTCAGTTCTGCACCAGTGGTATGCTGGAGCCTGTTCACACCACCTTGCATCTCTTCCCAGCTTCTTGGTGACATCACGTTGGTAGTTTGGAACCAGCCATGGTGGGAGTATTCATACCACAGAAATTGGCAAGGTCTACAAATCAGGGCTTTTTTTTCCAGGAGAGCTGGATGGTAAACATTTACCAGCATGCCACCTCTGCCTAACATTATGAAAGACATTACAAGAATAGCTAAGTTTTAGCTGTGAGACCAACTGATAAATCAGAACTTAGCTCATCTGGCCTGCTTTGCTCCTCAGAAGCTAAATACCACTGAACATAAATGCCGTGCTCTGGTCAGGGATGATGTGACAGTGTTTATCCATTATGATCACTACCAAGAAGAGCAGTGGATAAAACATGGTCACAATCTAACTGCTGAATCTATATTGAGGATACAAACAAACATGGGTAGGTTCTCCACTCAAATAATGCCTCAGTTTAACTCTATTGCTGAATTTTGTAGCATAATCGTTAACTTGGTATTAGGCTTCAGTGTAATTGAAGAAATGCTTGACAAGGCTCAAGCACTGTGATAAGAAATGATGATACTAAGGTTAATAAGACCTGTCCTTTGTCCTCAAGGTGCCCACAGTCTAGTGGAGAGAATGACACAGATAATGCTAGGATACTTCAAGATACAGAGACACACAAATTATCAAAATGATTTATTCTTGCCACCATCTGCAATTTTTTTGCTTTTAAAAAAAAATCAACATAAGACAGTAAAACACAAGCCTGATGATGACCATTTGGATATAATGCAAATGGTCATTGGATACTGCCTTTTGCCCATCCCCTGAAAGGGGTCAGGCTAATATTCATATCTTCTGGTGGTGATGGAGGAAGGGAGGGGAAGAAAAAGTAGGGAAGGACCAGGAAGTAGAACCACCCCAACTCAGGTGGCAAGGAGGCAGAAGATGGATCCTCATGACTCTGGCTCCATGTTTCAGGATTAGACCAAAGGAAGCAAGCATCAACTAACCAGGAGATTCCTGGAAGTTCAGCCAAATGCAGGACACAGAATGAGAGTGACCATATGCTCCAGTTTGCTTAGGACCATCCTGGTTTACCCCTGTCACCCTAGTATTGGTGTAGTTTAGCATTTGTCCCAGATAAAAGTCAGTCAGTTTAGATGACAACTGTCCTGAGAGATATTAGGACAGAGCAGATGTAAACCATCACGCGGCACCACATGATGAAATAGCACCCTGGGACGCCAAGCCAGCTAGCCTAGTCATTGCTTTAACTCTGCAGCAACATGATGCTATATTTTATACCATTTTATGCCGATCCAAAACCCCATCTATTGTGGAAATTTGGGACCTATAACAGAGGTCCTTTTTTGGTAATTTGTGTTTTCCTGCCAAGTCTCTTTCATCCTTCTCTTGATAATAACACCTCTCTTCTGTGTGAGAAATACATTCACGCATGCCCACTGTGAACCCAGCCCCAGAAGTGGCACCTGACCGAGGACTGGCCAGCATCCTCAACTCTAGGTCTTTTTTCCATAAGCCTGAAAATGCTGGACCATTTTTCTGGCCTTATCTGGAGACCCTGCCTGAGAATGAAGCCAATAAAAAGCTATGAGGCAGGATGCAAGGTCATGAAACAAAGAGACAGTGGTGATGAATGAACTACAGAAGTAAGCTGGAGCCAGCTGACAATTTAGCTTTTAAATCATGTTTTTTTAAAAAAATGAACCTTATCCAAGGTCCTACATCCTCCTCAGAATTTTATCCTGAGGAAATTACTACATAGCTCTCATAATTGTCCCTCGCATCCCCATGGCTACTGCCTCTCATTTCAGGCCACCATTATATCTCAACCAGACTTTTGCAACAATTTCCTAAATGGTCTACG
Source organism: Balaenoptera physalus (assembly GCF_965194825.1). Classification (NCBI taxonomy): domain Eukaryota; kingdom Metazoa; phylum Chordata; class Mammalia; order Artiodactyla; family Balaenopteridae; genus Balaenoptera; species Balaenoptera physalus. Next base: position 63,954,578 of record NC_138895.1, on the reverse strand, counting down.
CATCCCCACTGTCCACCCCCTACCTCTTACCCTACATGCCCCACCCCCCTCAGAGTTACCAAAGTGATTTACTCAAAATTCAGATACAGATCTTCCTTGACTTATGATAGAGTTACATCCCAATAAATGCATCATAAATTGAAAATATCATTAAGTCAAAAATGGATTTAGGGACGTCCCTGGGGGCACAGTGGTTAAGAATCTGCTTGCCAATGCAGGGGACACAGGTTCAATCCCTGGTCCAGGGAGATCCCACATGCTGTGAAACAACTAAGCCCGTGCGCCACAACTACTGAACCTGTGCTCTAGAGCCCACGAGCCACAACTACTGAGCCCATGCGCCACAACTACTGAAGCCCATGTGCTCTAGGGCACATGTGCCACAACTACTGAGCCCACGTGCCACAACTACTGAAGCCCACGAGTCTAGAGCCTGTGCTCCGCAACAAGAGAAACCATCGCATGAGAACCCGGTGCACTGCAACCAGAGAAAGCCCGTGTACAGCAACAAAGACCCGATGCAGCCAAAAATAAATAAATAAATTTATTTTTAAAATAAATTAATTAATTAAAAAAATAAAGTTTAAAAAAAATGCATTTAATAGGGAACTATACTCAATATTTTGTAATAACCTATAAGGGAAATAATCTGAAAAGAAATATATATATGTATGTATAACTGAATCACTGTACTGTACACCTGAAACTAACACAATATTGTAAATCAACTATACTTCAATAAAAAAAATAAAAAATTTAAAAATACATTTAATACACCTAACCTTCCAAACATCATAGCTTAGCCCAGCCTACCTTAACATGCTCAGAATACTTACATTAGCCAACAGTTGGACAAAATCATCTAACACAAAGCCTATTTTATAATAAAATGTTGACTATCTCATGTAATTTATTTAGTACAGTACTGCAAGTGAAAAACAGAATGGTCGTATGGGTCCAGAATGATTATATGGGTACAGAATGGTTGTAAGTGCATGGGTTGTTTACCCCTGTGATCACATGGATGACTGGGGGCCTCTGCTCAATGCCACTGCCCAGCATCACAACAGAGTATCAGAATGCATACTGCTTGCTTGGGAAAAGATCAAAATTCAAAGGATGGTTTCTATGGAATGTGTATTGCTTTTTAACTATTACAGAGTCGAAAAATCATTAGGTTGAGCCATCATAAGTTGGGGGCCATCTGTATATACCACTTTCCACACTGGCTCTCCATTGCCTACAGCAGAAAGTGGAGGTGAAAATCTACAGGGACTCACAGAGCTGCCTCCTGCCCATCTCCCCAAATACACCAACCCCTTCTATAGCCACACCCCACTTGTTCTCCAAACCTCAACCCCACACAACTGTCTACCCTGGAGCCTTCCCTACTTCCCCGCCCTGCTCAACTACTTCAGCTACATGGAACACTCACTCCTCTCTCTATTTCTTGCCTCAGTTTTAGAATTTCCTCTTCACATAAGCCATGTGACCTCCAAGGCCCCCTGAGATGGAATTTGAGATGTCTGTCTGGGACTTCCCTGGTGATGCAGTGGTTAAGAATCCGCCTGCCAATGCAGGGGACACAGGTTCGAGCCCTGGCCCGGGAAGATCCCACATGCCGTGGAGCAACTAAGCCCATGCACCACAACTACCGAGCCCACATGCCGCAACTACTGAAGCCCATGCACGTGCCTAGAGCCCACGCTCCACAACGAGAAGCCACCACAAGGAGAAGCCCGCGCACCACAATGAAGAGCAGCCCCCGCTCGCCACAACTAGAGAAAGCCCACAGACAGCAACAAAGACCCAACGCAGCCAAAAATAAATAATAATAAAAAAAAAGATATCTGTTCACTTGTTACACTTTATTGCCTTATTTGTCAGTGTGTCTTTCTCTAGAGTTAGACCTCAGCCTTTTGAGGATATGCCCCTCCCTGAGACGAACTTTCTTCCTTTACCTCCTTCATCCCCTCAGCCCACCCTTAACATCTCTTATCTCCACTCAGGTGGATCTATTTCTTCACACCATGGTGTCCTCAGCCCTCCCTCAGGAAAATCTTTGGTTCTCATATTCAGTAAGCCTAGGTGGTAATGAAAGTAAAGCATAGCATCTTCAATCTGTGAGAGAGCTATTATTAATCTTTTCTTTTACCAGAACAGAACAATTACTCTTGTAGAATTTTCTCATATCATTTCCATGGCCCCAGGATATGCCATTTTACATTATGAAAACAATTCCTTTTAGCCCTTCAATATCCAGTGTACTGTAACCTGAGTCACTATTAAACAAGGCTGAGAGAGAAGCATTTTCCTAAATGGGTTTATCTGTTTCACGCTGAGCAACTGCAGATATGGGACTAAAATTAAAAATGTAAAAGTAATTAATTATTTGAAGCTAGATTTAATTCTAGGCTATTTATGAATTTTTGACTAGAAATATCTGACTTTGCTATTTTCTTAATAATAGATAGCTTCAAACACCAATTTAAATCAATCACTTTTTCCTCCTGAGTTTTATCAAATTTGTATTGCTTATTTTTTGATAAAAGAAACAGTATTTTTCACAGACATAGAAAACAAACTTATGGTTACCAAAGGGGAAAGTAGGGGTGGGGGGGGGAGGGATAAATTGGGAATTTGGGATGAACTGATACACACTACTATATATAAAATAGATAAACAACAAGGACCTACTGTATAGCACAGGGAACTATACTCAATATTTTGTAATACTCTATAAGGGAAAAGAAATCTGAAAAAGAATATATATATATAACTGAATCACTGTGCTATAGACCTGAAACTAACACGATATTGTAAATCAACTATACTTCAATTTTAAAAAAAGATTAGAAAAAGGAATTTTTTGGGGGGTCAGGTTTGTTGAGATGTAATTTATATACTGTATAATTCACCACATTTAGGTGTACAGTTCTGTGAAAGATGACAATGAATACAATTCTGTAACTACTACCACAATCAAGATAAAGAATATTTCCCTTATTTCAAAATGTTCCTTTATGCTCTTTTACCATTGATCTTCTTCTCTCCCTCCAAGCCCCCTATCAACGACTAATTGGTTTCTGTCCCTATAATTTTGCTTTTTCCAAAATGTCATATAAATGAAATTACATAGCTTGTAGCCTTTTGATTCTTTTTTCACTCAGCATAATTATTCTGAGATTTATTCATCTTGCTGCATGTTCTTCAGTAATTCCTTTCTTTTTGTCGTTGAGTAGTATTCCATTGTATGGCTATAACAGAATTTCTTCATCCGTTCTCCTATAGATGGACACTTTGATTGTTTTCAGTTTTTAGTGACTATGAATAAAGATGCTATAAATATTTGCATACAGGTTTTCGTGTGGACATATGCCTGCATTTCTCCTTGGTAAACACTTAAGAGTGGGATTACTGAGTTTTATGGTAAGTGAATGTTTACAGGCAACTGCCAAACTGTTTTCCAAAGTTGCTGTACCATTTTGCCTTTCCACCAGCAATCTACGAGAGTTCCAATTGTGCTATATCCTTGCTACCATTTGTCTGTTTGTTTTTTCAATCTGATCATTTTAATAGGCTCATAGTGGTACCTCGTTGTGGTTTTGAATTTTATTAGTTTTAATCCCTTGATTTGAATACTATTAAAGTCAATGAGTCAAGTCTAGAGATTTAGAGAGAATACTGCTATTTATACAAAAAAAATGTTTCTCAGTCAGTTGTAATTGTGGGACCTGCAATAAGCACTTACAATGCCAAGCAAAGTTGAATCTCTGAATTTTAAAAAACACATTTTTCTTATTTTATTATTGAGAATAGCTACTCTTTTCTCCCATAAAAAATTAAGAACCACTGTTTCACGGCATGTAAAAAATTTAAAATAAAAGTAACAAATATTTATTGCATCCATACTCTGAACAAGGCTATATGTACAAATTATTGTCTTGTCCCGAATATCCATTCTTCTTCTTTAGTAACAGATGCCCTGATTTACCTGGGTATGTGGCTAATTGGAATAAAGGTTATATTTTCAGTCTCCCCTGCAACCAACAGTGGCCACATGTTGTAGAAGTGTCATGTGACAACTTCTAGGAACCTCCCTTAAATGATGGTTGGCCTGTGCCCTTTGTTCCCGTTCTTCTTTGTCCCTTCCTCCTACCTGATACAGAGCTAAAGAAGCCACCTTAATCCATGAGTTAACCTTGACAATGAGGCCATGCTCAGAGGGGCAATAAGACAGAAGCAGGAAATTCCCTGGTGGTTCAGTGGTTGGGACTCCATGCTTCCACTGCCGGGAGCCTGGGTTTGATCCCTGGTTGGGGAGCTAAGCTCCTGCAAGCCCCGCGGCCAAAAAAAAAGATAGAAGCAGCCTGAGTTCCTGAGAATTTTGCCAACCTTTGAATTTTTAGATGAAAGAAATAAATTTGTCTTGTTGTGGTAGATTAAACAATTACCCCTAATTCTTCACTCCTCCTTATACGCACATCCTTTCCATGGCCTCATCATGGGCAGAGAGTATTCTCCACCCTCTGACTGTGGGCTCAACATGTGATTTCTTCGTAGGTAGAAAAAACAGTGTGCTGGTTCTGAGACTGGGCCTTATGGGACCTGCTTGCTACCTTGTGCCTCTTCTTTTACCAGAAGAATAGCCCTGGTTAGCCTGGCCCCCACCCCAATCCAAGGATGAAGGAGGCCATCCCAGTGAAACCACAGACCTCAGTGAGGAGCAGAGTTGCCTCAGCTGCCACAACCTGAGAACTATCCAGTCAAGTTCAGCCTAGATTGGCCAAACCACAGCCAACAGCTGTAGAGGATTACTGGTTTAAGCCAGTGAGTTTGGCATGGTTTGTTATTTAGGAACACCTAATTGATACACTTATTCAAACTACTGTCATTTTTGCCTTGCTATTATTCAGAGCCAAGCCAAATCCTAATTAATTCAGATACAAAAGAGTATAAGACAAAGTCCAAGTCTTCCAGGAGTGTGCAATCAAAAAGGAAAATAGGCAATCCCTAACAAAATACCAGTGGCAGTTTTCACAGAACTAGAACAATTTGTAAAATTTGTATGGAAACACAAGAGACTCCAAACTGCCAAAGCAATCTTGAGAAAGAACAGAGCTGGATGTACCACACTTCCTGACTTCAGACTATGCCAAAGCTACAGTAATCAAAACAGTATGGTACTGGCACTAAAACAGACACATAGATCAATGGAACAGAATAAAGAATCCAGAAATAAACACACACACTCACAGTCAGTTAATCTACAACACAGGAGGTAAGAATATACAGTGGAGAAAAGACAGTCTATTCAATCAGTGGTGCTGGGAAAACTGGACAGCTACCTGTAAAAGAATGAAATTAGAACATTCTCTAACACCTTATACAAAAATAAACTCAAAATGGAATAAAGACCTAAATGTAAGACCTGAAACCATAAAAAAAAAACATAAAGAAAACAGAGACAGAACACTTTTTGAAATAAATTGTAGCAATATTTTTTTGATCTATCTCCTAAGGCAAAGGAAACAAAAGCAAAAATAAACAAATGAGACCTAGTTACACTTAAAAGCTTTTGCACAGCAAAGGAATCCATCAACAAAACAAAAAGACAACCTACTGAATGGGAGAAAATATTCGTAAATGATGTGCCTGATAAGGGGTTAATATCCAAAATATATAAACAGCTCATACAACTCTATCAAAAAAAACCAAACAACCTGACTTTAAAATGGGCAGAAGACCAGAATAGACATTTTTTCCAAAGAAGACATACAGATGGCCAACAGACACATGAAAAGGTGCTCAATATTGCTAATCATCGGGGTAATGCAAATTGAAACCACAATGAGCTATCACCTCACACCTGGCAGAATGCCTATCATCAAAAAGACCACAAATAACAAACCTTGGTGAGGATGTGAAGAAAAGGGAACCTTTGTACACTGTTGGTGGGAATGTAAACTGGTGCAGCCATTATGGAAAACAGTATGGATATGCTCAAAAAATTAAAAATAGAACTACCATATGATCCAGCAATTCCAGTCCTGGGTACATATATCCAAAGAAAATGAAAATACTAATTCAAAAGATACATGCGGGGCTTCCCTGGTGGCGCAGTGGTTGAGAATCTGCCTGCCAATGCAGGGGACACGGGTTCGAGCCCTGGTCTGGGAAGATCCCACATGCCGCAGAGCAGCTGGGCCCGTGAGCCACAATTACTGAGCCTGCGCGTCTGGAGCCTGTGCTCCCCAACAGGAGAGGCCGCGATAGCGAGAGGCCCGCGCACCACGATGAAGAGTGGCCCCCGCTTGCCACAACTGGAGAAAGCCCTCACACAGAAACGAAGACCCAACTCAGCCATAAATAAATAAATAAATAAATAAATAAAAATTAAAAAAAAAAAAAAGCAACAGTCTTTAAAAAAAAAAAAGATACATGCACCCCAAAAAGATACATACAGCATTATTTACAACATCTAAGACATGGAAGAAACCTAAGCGTCCATCAACAGATGAATGGATAAAGAAGATGTGGTGCATATATATACAGCACTCAGCCATAAAAAAGAATGAAATTTTGCCATTTGCAACAACATGGATGGGTATCATGCTTAGTGAAATAAGTCAGACAGAGAAAGACAAATACTGTATATTACCATTTATATGTGGAATCTAAAAAGTACAGACAAACTAGAGAATTTAATAAAAAAACAAACAGATTCACAGATACAGAGAACAAACTAGTGGTTACTGGTGGGGAGAGGGAAGGGAGGAGGGGTAAAATAGGGGTAGGAGATTAAGAGGTACAAACTACTAGATATAAAATAAATAAGATACAAGGAAATATTGTACAGCACAGGGAATATAGCAAACATCTTACAATAATTTTAAATGGAGTATAATCTATAAAAGCTTTGAATCACTATGTTATATACCTGAAACTAATATAATATGGTAAATCAACTATACCTCAATAAAAGGAAAAACTGCTAACTGAAAAAAAAATGGGAAAATAGCAGTCAAGTTAATTTAATGAGGAAAGCCTTTTTTTAAAAGGCTGCTTTCTAGGGCATGAGCTTTGATGTAACCTGGCCAATGGGGCCTGAGGGGAAGTCTGCTGGGGATTTTGAGGAAAGTTTTCTCCCTGATTAAAAAAAATAAAATACACATGCACAAGAAGGACCCTCTTTCCCCTACTTTTTGTTTTTGGATAAGGCCTTATAGTGATGTGATACCTGGAGCAGTCACAGCCTTCTTGAGACTATGAGGACACAAACCTGAGGATGAAGTTGAATACTCTAAAACACTCTAAAAATGGTTAAAAGGAAAAGTGGTCCTTAATGACATCTTTGAACTTCTGCACCTCAAGACTTAGAACAGTGCCTGGTTCATATTAGGCACTTAACAAACATCTATTGAATGAATAAATGAATTATTTTAACTTTTCAAAATTTGTCTTCATAAAAAATACAAGAAATATCTACCAAAGCTTAATCTTCATCTACCTCTGACCCAGCAATTCCACTCCTGGCTATATATATAAAAGTGTTGTGTGTCCACAATAGACATGTGAAACAGTGTTCATGGTAGCTCCAAACTGGAAACAACTCAAATGTCTATCAACAGGAGAACAGACAAATAAATGTTGTAATATTCATGCTTTGGAATACTATACAGCAACATAAAAGAGCAAACTGTTAATACTCACAATGGCATGAATGAATCTCACGGACACACTACTGAGCAAAAGACAATATACACACAAGTACATACTATGTGCTTGCATTAAATAAAGTTCAAGAACAGAAAAAACTAATCCACAGTGATAGAACTATCAGTGGTTACCTCTGGGAAGGGTGGATAATTACTGAGGAGTAGGGACATAAGAGAATCTCTTGAGGTGATGGAAATGTTCTACATCTTGATCTGAATTGTGGTTATATGAGTTTATACACATAAAAAATTAATCTGTACACTTAAAATGTGTATACTTTACTGTATATGTTATACCTCAGTTTTTTTAAAGGGCAAAAGGAGTTTTTGTTTTTGTTTTTTTTTTAAAGGAGGTATAGGAAACATTTTTTACTCAGTCTTTATTTAGGGAAGGTATTAAGTGCCTTACAAAATAATCTTCATAATCACACTATCAAGTAGGCATTGCTATCTTGCAGATGTGAGACTCAGAGAGATTAAGTTATTTTCCAAGGTCACACAGCTAATCAGTGTCAAAGCTGAGATTTGAATACAAATTTATCAGACTCCACAACCCATGATCCTTTCTCTGTGTTACTATAAAACAGGTAGGCACCTGCATAGCCTACTTTACCAAGGTCATGGAAAGAATGATCACTGTGACCCAGGAATATTCTTCTGGAGTGTGGATTTTTCTATAGAAATTGCCTAAGTAGAACAGAAAAGGCTTTATGTACAAAGATAGTCATTGCAGAATTTATAATAGTGAAAAACTGGAAACAACCTAATTATTCAACAGCACATAATTAAGCAAATTATAATGCATATATTCAATAAAATATTATGCAGCCATTAAAAATTATGCTCAAGAAAGCTTATGATATAATGTTCATTGGGGTAAACCGGAATAGAAATTGCATTTACCTTAAGAATACAACCATGAAAAACAAAAAAATTTAAACTTATGCCTATAGAGGAAAAAGCCTGAGAGAGTTTGCATGAAAAGAGCATAAACAATGTCTGTCTCTGAAGAATATGATTTGGCAAGGTGGTTGTAGGAGTTGGGGTGGGGGACGGTTAGGGAGAGGACAGGAACTTTCATTTTTTACTTTATAAACTCTGTATTTGATTTTTTTTTTTTTTTTTACAATGAAGATGCATTTTATGACAAAATTTTAATTCAGTAAAAACAACTGGAAGGGTCTTCCCTGGTGGCGCAGTGGTTGAGAATCTGCCTGCCAATGCAGGGGACACGGGTTCGAGCCCTGGTCTGCGAAGATCCCACATGCCGCGGAGCAACTAGGCCCGTGAGCCACAACTACTGAGCCTGCGCCATCTGGAGCCTGTGCTCCGCAACGAGAGGCCGCGATAGTGAGAGGCCCGCGCACCGCGATGAAGAGTGGCCCCCGCTTGCCGCAACTAGAGAAAGCCCTCGCACAGAAATGAAGACCCAACACAGCCAAAAATAAATAATAATTAAAAAAAAAAAAAAAACTGGAAGGAAATTTGTAAAAAAAAAAAAAAAAAAAGGCTGCTTTAACAACTACATATACCTACATAGAAGAAAAATAAAATTTGATCCATAAGTCACTCCAAACACAAAAATTAAATTGAGATGGCCAGTATACCTGAGACAGGCTGGGACCTGGGCCCCTTTGCTGCAGTGCCTGCACCTGGGTACACGTCGAGCGACAAAATACAAGGAAACTATGTGGGACTAAAAATAACTGCATGCATGCAGCAGTTAGGGCAAATTCTGGACAAAAGATAGAAAGAGACCAAAAAACCCAACTGCTACTTTTCAAGAGCTCGGAGCAAAACACGGGGTCAGCAGCAAAAGCAGGGTCCTGCGCATGCCCCCTGCACACACCACCACCTAAGGGGTGGGCAAAGCCCCTGAGCCACCCTCCAGCCCGACCCCTGGACACACCCCTACCCTCACCGCATATAAGGAACAAGCTTGCCCCCCCTCGGGGAGCAAGCAAGCAAGAGAACCTATTGTTTGATCTCGCTCCCCGCTGCTGCAGCAGGGGTCCCAATAAAGCCTTGCCTGAATTTCTCGTCTGGCCTCTGATCAATTTCTATTGCCTAAGGAGGCAAAGAACCCTGGTCAGTAACACACCTAATCATAAAACCCAGTGTTGAAATAAATTTCTAGGCCCAAGATGGAGTGGCTCCTCCCCAGGGTGCCACGTCAGCAAACCAAAGCTTAGATAATTTTTGTGTCCCTGTAAATGCTCTGCTTGACCAGAAACGCAGTATATCCAATCAGCCAAACCGCAACTCCAAGCCAACTCTGGGCTCTATACGTATTTCCTTGTTCCTTCTCACCCCAAACAAGGTCGACTAAGTGGTCCCAGCCAATCAGATGTTTTCCATTTTTCTCTTCCTTGTTCCTTATTCTTTATCCTATAAATGTTTTCTGCCTTTCACCCCATTTTGCAGTTCTCTAAAAGGGGACTGTCCACTTCATGAGGTGTTAAAGTTTGTTTGTATCACCTAAATTATTTTCTTTAAACGTTTAACACCAGAAACATAAAGCACAAAGGTTATATTTCCTAATATAATTAAACTGATTGCCCCAATGCTACTTTAATAAAAAATAATTCATATAACTCACTAAATACTTATGTGCCAGACACTCACTGAAGAACACTTGTGCCTGCATCATTTTGTTTCATCCTCAAAAACAAACGCCATAATTCCATATTCCCCTCCATATTTGTAGGGGATGGCTATGTTTTTATCTAACATTTGTTCCCCTTGGTTTGGCAATGTCACCAGAGTTTCCTTAGAAGACCCACTTCTCCCTTATACTTACTCCTTGTGCTTTCTCTGGCTCTAGCCTCAGACTCCGGTTCCCAGGTTGGACATTTGAAGTCTTGGTGACCTTCCCAGATTCCTGGTGGAGGCCTTCGTCTTGCTTTGGCGTTCTCTCCTCATCTAATGCGTGGTTCCTAAAGTTTACCATGGGTTAGGATCACCTGGAGAGCTTGTTACAGAGATTCTTAGACCCCACCCCCAGAGATTCTGATTGGTAGTTCTGGGGTAGGGCTCTTCAATTTTCATTTCTAACAAGCTCCCAGCTGATGCTGATTCTCCTGGTCTTAGGAGCCGAGAGTTTGTTAAAAATGCAGATTCTGAGCCCTACCCCAGACCTACTGAATCAGACTCTCTGAGATTAAGACCCAGAAATCTGAGTTCTAGTAAAATCTCCAAATGAGTCTTATGCACACCAGAGTTTGAGATCCACTGTTCCATTAAGTGCTTTTGAACCCTGATTTCATATTAGAATCACTTGGGGAGCTTTTAAAATATTCAGAAGCCCAGGCACCTCCCTTAGAGATTCTCATTTGATTTTCTGAAAGATCTCATGAGAAAACAATTTGCAACCAAGAGATGAGAAAGACTGCTCTGAATTGTGTTGTCCTTAGGAAGGAAGGTAGGACCTAGGCATGTACCTGCAGAAGTTGGCAGTGCAGGAAAAGAGAGAGAATGGGGGCAAGGGAACAAACATTTGTTTTCTTGGATCATTAAGTAGCCATCGAAAATACGAGTTTTATTGGCTGCATGGTATTCCATTGTAAGCTGTGCACTGTTTATCGAACATATACTAAGGGCCAGACACTATCTTATTTACAATCCATATTTACCCTATTTTACCCATTAAAAAAACTGAGGCTGAGAGAAGCCCCATTTGATTGGACCTAGAATTGCCTGACTCCCAAACCCAAGTTCTTTTTTACGCCAGAGGTTCTCAATCTGGCTGCACATTAGAAACACGTGAGGAACATTTAATTTACACAAATGCTTGGATCTCTCACCTGACTAAAGGAATCTAAATCTCTCGGGTGGGATTTGGGCATCTTTCATTGTTTTTACTATTCCCCATGATTCTGATGCACAGTCAGAGCTAAGAACCACTGCCCCGCAGCATTCTGCTTCTCGTCCTGATTGTGTATATACATATTTCTGAATTCCCTTTTCCTTTTCCAGTTTTAGCGAAGTCACTTTCTTCTGCTCCTTTTGTTACTTCTCCAAAGTCACCCCCAAAATCTCAGGTGGTCCAGAGTGTGTTTAGCCAGAACATGGTAGGGACCAGGTAACAATACATGATGAAAGGACATTACATCCAAAGAGACTAAAGTACTTTCTCACTGCAGTGAGAAATAATGAGGGATGGTACGAAATTGTCTTTTCAGGATGTCAGAGCAGAGTGTGTTTCAGTGCAAAAGATAATGACAGAGTAGGAAGGACACTGAATCAGACAGCACCTTTGAATGCGGTTAGATGAATGCTCCCTTACAATCGGCTTTTCTTTTGGTTGACAGAGATGGAAAAGAAAGATATAGTGTATCTCTGTCCTCTGGGAATTAGCGATGTCCTCTAAGAAACAGAGCTTCAGAATAGATGAATGGGCCCCATAGGTAGCCGTGCACTATAACCGCACTTTTTCTAACAAAGAATGTCTTATGTGCAACAAAGTGCGCACACTCAATGCGCCCCAGACACATACATTGTCACTTTAGAATAATTCATAACAGAGTGATGGGAAAAGTAGTCAATAACTTTTAGAGGTATATGAAATTAACAATATTTCAGTTAGGATACACGATATTTTGCCAAACATATTTCTAAATATTTCTTCCTTTTCACCAAAATGTTAGATTCTTTATTCTAACTACTGGTTATTTCCAAATGCCAAAGTGCTCAATGGAGCACTGTATGTGCTATAATGGCAAGTAAAGGTAGATGGGCCCTATTTTGTCACATGTAAAAGAAACAGCGTGATACTGACAGTCATGAGTCAGGAAGGCTAGAGACCCTGGAATACAGGTGATAATAATAGAATTCATTTCATCCAATTTGATTCATTCATTCATTCACTCACTCACTCACTCAACATTTAGTAAGCACCTAGGTGCCAGAAATGACATCAAGTACTGCTAGAAAACAAGGGTAAAATATGATCATTTTCTTTGAACTTCAACCAAAGAAAAGCCTAGGGATAGCTCTACGTGTCTAAATGCATTGTTTGAGGGAATGATGATGAGACATAAGAACCCGGAATTCTTCACGATCAGGGATGCTATCTACCTGCCCAGCTGTTTGGGCTCACCACCATTTTAAGGGACACCAATGTGGACAGCACATGCTAACAACAAACATGGCTCTTCTAAACGTCCATGCCACTCCTGGACAGTTTCCTTTCATGCCCTCCTCTTTCTGAATGTAGAAAACTCTCTTAAGTGCCAGTATGAACATTATTACATCATACAGCTAAACGGCACCATGCCCGTGTTGCTCACCATGTAAAATACTGACATTTGCTAATTCAGTTTTGGAGATTAAAAATATTTCATTACATGGGGATTGTCATTTTCACATCAGGTTGAACTAAATATCTTTGTACAATAATGTGCAAAGTGATGAGCATTTGGAAGATGTACCTTTTCAGCATTTACTACCTGTGGAAAGGTTTAGATAATCTGTAACATCTTGGCAACTAAAGGGCACGATGGCATCTTTCTGAATACGTCAGGGAGTGGACAGTGGGCATGAGCAAGCTGGCAGAGAGCCACTAGGGGTTAATTCACCGGAGAAAAAGAAATGAAATATCAGCACCCAGAGAGCTTGTCAGTAATTTTTTTTTCCTTTAAAGAAATTGGAAACAGTTCGTACATTTTCTTTTTTTCTTTAGCTGCCCCTTAAAAACATCTAGAGTGCAGAAGTATATTTTGTTCAATCCACTTGGTTGTATGACTAATTCATGAATAAGTATGTATTGTATACCTACGGTGTATATATACTTTAACAGCTTTATTGAGATATAATTTACATAACACAATTCACCCATTTAAAGTATACAGATTCAATCGTTTAATATATTCACATTATTGTACACCTAATCACCATAGTCAACTGTAGAATATTTCATTACTCTAAAAGAAACCTTGCACCCCTTACCCCCTATCCGCCTGTCATCTCTTCTAGCCCCTAGGTATCCACTTTCTGTCTCTATAGATTTGCCCATTTTAAACATTTCATATAAATGGAATCACACAATATATGATACTTTGTGACTGGTTTCTTTCACTTAGCGTATTTCCAAGATTCATTCATGTTGTAGTATGTATTGGTATTTCATTTCTTTTTATTGCCAGATAAATTATATGGGTATACCACATTTTATTTATCCATTCATCACTTAATGGATATTTGGATTGTCTCCACTTTTTGGTATTATAAATAATGCTGCTATGAATTTTTGTGTTCAGATTTTGTGTGGACATATGCTTTCATTTCTCTTGGGTATATACCTAGGAAAGGAATTGCTGGATAATACAGTAATTTTATGTTTAAGCATTTGAGGAACTGCCAGACTGTTTACCAAAGCAGCTGCACCATTTTACACTCCCACCAGCAATGTATGTGGGTTCCAATTTCTCTGCATCCTTGACAACACTTGTTATTTCTTGTCTATTTAATTATAACCCATCCTAGTGGGTATGAAATGGCATGTAATTTCCATTTGTCTTTTCATCTTCACAATAATTTTATTTGGGCGGTCTTTGTAGGGGAGAAAAAGGTTGTGAAAACTTCTTCTTTTATAATCTTTAAAGATTATGTTAATGCTTAGATGTGATTTTTTTGCCTGATCCCTTCTCACCTCTCTTTATAATAGTACCCCATTTTTTTCTTTGATAAGGACTATCCCTTATCCACTCTCAGTCTATATAATTTGAGTAGAGCTGACCTCCTCCCCCCTAGTGCCAGAATGAACACCTGAATCAGGCCTGGCTAATTGGAAACGTTGTATTAGAACAGGGCCTAGTCGGGGGCGGAAAACCACACCAGTCATGTGAAAGAGATAATGTAATATAAACATGTATTAATTAAGTATCAAGTTGTTAACCAGGACCCTAAATAGGTAGAAAGAGAACCCTAAAGCTCCTGGAGGTATAGCAACTGCAGGAAGCAGCTTCTGCCCTTAAAGCAAGGGGATAAAATGGAAGAGGTGAGAATTACTAAAACAGAAGTGTGGAGAAGCAGCCCTTGGAGTTGAAACCTCGGAGAAGGTAAACTCCAATCCATTGGTGCAGACGTCTCTCAGCTCAGAGGAGGGGCCCCATGCATCTGGTACCCACACACATCTCAGCAGAATGGGCTCCAGCCCCTTAGTGCTGGTGTCTGGCTCTCTGGTGGGGGGACAGGGGTGGATGCAATAAAGCTGTTTCTGCAAGTGTTGCAAATTGGATTCAGGGACCGTGTTAGTAAGAAACTGCAGCTGCTAGAGTGAAGAAGTGACACTCGCAAGAACCCCAAGCAGTCAGGGAGTCTACAGTAAGCTCACAGGAAGAAGCATGTCCTGTCTTCTTCCCTCCTCTTTCCAGGTCCTGCCTTAGTGCCCCTCAGTGGCAGAATCTACAAAAAAGCTGCCACCAGAGAATTGTGGTTTGCAGAGTTCCAGCTCCAGTGCCACAACGTAGAGCATAGAAAGGTGGGCTTGGAGCTGGCACAGTCCACCCCTTTGGCTACTCAGCATCCGTATGCACCCTTCTTTACACATTTAAACTTTCAAACAATTAACTCCCTGTTTCACCTAACATGATGCAACTGTCCTTCATACAAATGAAGGTATTCTCACACTCTTCACAAAATGAGAAGATGCAAAATCCTAATGGTCATTGTAGCTGTCTTTAGGTTATGTTAATTACCCCTCAATTTCAATCTCAGTCCCAGCTGAAATTCTGTTTCTGAAGACCAAATGGTAAAGTTAACCGCAGATAAAAAACACTTGTAGGCGGTGGGGGAGGGATGGACTGGGAGTTTGGGATTAGTAGATGCAAACTGTTATGTATAGAATGATAAACAACAAGGTCCTACTGTATAGCACAGGGAACTATATTCAATATACTGGGATAAACCATAGTGGAAAAGAATATAAAAAAGAATGTATATGTGTGTATAACAGAGTCACTTTGCTATACAGCAGGAATTAATACAACATTGTAAATCAACTATACTTCAAAAAAAAAATTTAAAAAATACTTGGGGCTTCCCTGGTGGCACAGTGGTTAAGAATCCGCCTGCCAATGCAGGGGACATGGGTTCGAGCCCTGGTCCGGGAAGATCCCACATGCTGTGGAGCAGCTAAGCCCGTGAGCCACAACTACTGAGCCCATGTGCTACAACTACTGAAGCCCGTGCACCTAGAGCCTGCACTCCACAACAAGAGAAGCCACTGCAATGAGAAGCCCGCGCACCGCAAGGAAGAGTAGTCCCCGCTCGCCGCAACTACAGAAAGCCTGCACGCAGCAACGAAGACCCAATGCAGCCAAAAAGAAAACAAAAAAAAAAACCACCTGTATAAAATAATTAGGGAAAGGAGGAGAAAAAAAGAAAATAGTATATATGTGTGAGTGTATGATTCTTTTACACATAACATATATTGTATATGTACATATAATGTATATGCACATATATTTATATATGTATAACATTTACATAATATATGTGTACATATGTGTACTATATATACATATATGCATATAGCTATAGATACATATACACATAACTAGGAAGAAAATATTCATAGCTGTTAGAGGCATAATTTATGTAATTGGTCACAAGGTCATATTTGATATTTTAAACTTTTCCATTATTGTATTAGTGGTATTGCTGCATAACAAATTACTGCAAAACTTAGTTGCTTACAACAACAAACATTTATCTCACATGGTTTCCATGGGTCAGGAATTCAGGAGTGACTTACCTGAGTGGTTCTGCCTCCCATGAAATCACAGTCAAGATGTTGGCTGGGTTGCAGTCATCAGAAGGCTTGAGCAGGGTTAGCGGATCCACTTCCAAGATGGCTCACTCACATTGCAAGTAAGATGATGTGGGCTGTTGGCAGTAGGCTTCCTTTCCTCTCCACGTGGAATTCTTCATAGAGCTACTTAAATAGCCTCATGACATGGGAGATGGCTTCCCCCAAGAACAAGTGATCCAAAAGAGAGCAAGATGGAAGCTACTTTTTTTTAGGACCTAGCTTCAGAAGGTACATGCCATCATTTCCATAGTATTAGTATTCTATTTGTTATATGGGTCAGCTCGATCAAGTGTGGAAGAGGACACACAAACTTATGAACACCAGGAGGTGAGAATTTGGGGGCACCATCTTGGAGGCTGGCTATTGCAACTATGTGTTCCATGTTTCTTTTGACATCAGCCAGAACCTCAATTTGTTCTTTAATTGGTGAGGCAACACAAACCTTCATTCCTGAAGTGTTTGAATACACCGTGGTTCTGCCTCTCTTTGTTTGTAGTAGTTTTTAATTAACATTTACTATCAGATATAGAATAAGAGGTATCTTAGAGACTCTCCTCAGTTCCAGAAATAGTCCTCCCTACTCTCATCCTGTAGCAGGAATCCAATTTGCTCTTTGAAATTGGGATCAATTATCCCAGCCAGTAGAGTAACTCTCTTCTTTGCCTGTTGGTTCAGAGGCATGAGAAAAAACCCACAAATGACCTGGTGGCAGTCTCATCTTCCAAATGAATGGAATTATTGTTGCACCCTTGGTAGGAGCATTTCACCCTTAGAAACAAGACCTCCAAGCCAGCAGAGCTCAAAGTTGTGTGGGGAGGAAGCAAAAATTCTCTGAGTGGGTAACAAAATGTAATAGTGAGAGGAGCTCCTCCCATTTCTATCCTTTAATTCCTGGACCCATGTATTCTAGGTACGGAAGAGACACACCATATATTGACCTCTGGTTTAAAGTTTATACTGCATCTTGTAAAAGAATATCCATCCTTTCAAGGTGTTGTCTCCAAACTGGCATTACTTACATAATGATGTATTATAGCAAGACCATTTAATACCACAAATTCCTTGATTAGAAGCAGTATTGGCAGAATACCATGATGGCAAACAGGCATTTTGTTAAGTGATACTGACAGAAGCATTATGGGAAAGAAAAGAAAACTCATATACAGAATAGGCTCTGTTCCATTAAGGATAAATTTCTATTCCCTCCGTGATGGAAAGGATCCAGTGTAATCAACCTGCCAGCAGGTGGCTGATGGGTTCCTTTCCCCTCCCCACCAGAATGGTGCCATACTGTGGGCTCAGTGTTGTTCTCAGCAGTAGTGATAACTAGGTCAGGTATGTTGTTGAAGCCCATGCATAGTCTCCATTCTGTCACCATAGCCACTTTTTTCATGGGCCCAGTGAACAAGCACTCAGTGGCGGGAAAAGACATCTAACTGACATCTATAGAAAGTGCCATTCTGTTCACCTGATTTTTGAGAGCCTCCTCTGCAGTGAATGCCTATTGATGGATTTTCACATGGGACACAATTATCTTCATACTTTGTGCCCATTCTAAAAGATCCATCTATATACTTCTTCACCAGACATCTTTCTCACAAATCTTCCAATCCTATTCTTTCCAAATCCCTAACTTGACTAACATGGTTGTAGTACTTGCACCTTCCTGCTCATCAGATTCAACCTGCGAAATCCCATCATTGTAGTGGGTCAGTGTGACATTGTGTGGAATATCAAGATGCTCATGATCTCCACATACTATACTATGGCTGAAGGCAAATGAGCTGACTTAGCATGAAACAAGACTGTAAAGGTATACTATTGACCCTGTCAAGGAAAAGCAAACTGATTTTTGGTGGTGGTCCTAGCAAATTGTTAAAAATTGAAGGAGAAAAAAAAAAAAAGGATTTTCCACATGAGGTGCCAGGAGCTGTGTTGATTTGTTCCAGCAAAGATATTACACCTGGAAGAGGTCCTGCAAATGAGTTACCCTCTGATTAACATTAAAATAATCTAGTCATGCTTCAAGATCCATCTGCCTTCTGCACAGACCAAATAGATGTGTTAAATGGAGATGAAATAAGACTCAACATTTCTGCATCATTCAAGTATTTGGTGATGGTAGTAATCCCTGCAATTCCTCCAAAGATGTCTTATTCTTTTGGTTTACTATCCTGGCAGGGAGAAATTCCAATAGCTTCCCTTTGACCCTTCATACCCTAATGACCCTTAGTTCATAAATGAGAGCGCTAATACAGGGACACAATCAGTTGCCTAGTATGTCTTTAAGTTACACATTCTGGAACTGGAGAAAAAACACAGGGTGGGCTCATGGACCTACTGTGATTCAAACTTGGCATGTAACTCAATTTATCACCTGACCACCATAAACCTCCATTTTGAAAGTTGGACCAGTTGCATTTTGAAACCCTAGCAGTCAGCATCAATTCAGAGTCAGGGTGTAGTAATCTCCAAAAGTTCTAGATATTTTTATTCCCCAAAGCACATTCACTCTAGAAAAAGGCCACAGGTCCCTTTGGGGAAGGCTTCGTGCGGACTTCAGTAGTTGTGGCTTGCGGGCTCTAGAGCGCAGGCTTAGTAGTTGTGGCGCACAGGCCTAGTTGCTCCGTGGCATGTGGGATCTTCCTGCACCAGGGCTCAAGCCCATGTCCCCTGCATTCTTAACCACTGCGCCACCAGGAAAGTCCTTGAATTTTATTTTTTATATTTTAACTTAAAAATTACTATTTTATAAAAGTGAGTTGACTTTTCCAGCTCTCCCATTTGGACTCTAATAATAGGCAATCAGATGGCACTGAATAAACATAAACCTTGTTTAAAAATACCTAAAATTTGTGCATTTGAGGATATTGAAACAAGTATCATCAGTGTACATTTTATTTGCTTTATCACTTCATCTACATTTGATTTGCTAATCTTAACTCGTCATTATTGACAAATGTTACTTCTCCTCACAAGAACTACAGAACTATATTCACTTTTTTCCAGTACCTT
Source organism: Balaenoptera physalus (assembly GCF_965194825.1). NCBI lineage: Eukaryota > Metazoa > Chordata > Mammalia > Artiodactyla > Balaenopteridae > Balaenoptera > Balaenoptera physalus. Next base: position 63,935,033 of record NC_138895.1, on the reverse strand, counting down.
TGCTTTCCTTTTAAAAAAGTATTCCTACCATTAAGAATTTAAACCAGAATCATGAAATGACAATAAAAAACACTCATCTGGCTTGACAGGTAATATAGCCTGTGTGGTCCTCCTGGTGTAAAGCTAAAATTCCACTTTCCACCAAAAAAGCACCTCTGATTCAACTGAGAATGACATTTCTATAGGAATAAATTTGAATTTTCTCATATTTAAGAAAAGTTATTTATTTTAGCCTAAATAAGAACTTATTCATGAAGTACTTCATACATGATCATGATATTCTAAGGATACAGATTAGAACAACTATTTGAAGGTATCACAGGCAGCTCAAAGTCAGGAGCTACTGATCAATCTGACAACTTTATACTTCAAACTTACAGTGCAAAAATACTTTAATTTTGGCCTGAAGGATGATTAAACAATTGGGGAGGGGGCCGAAAAAGAAAAGCTTGATTATTCAATTCCTAATTGAATTAACCCTTTAGACATTTTTTTAAATTTTTATTTTATTTATTTTTGGCTGCATTGGGTCTTCGTTGCTGTGTGCAGGCTTTCTCTAGTTGCGGCGAGGGGGGCTACTCTTCGTTGCAGTGTGCGGGCTTCTCATTGCAGTGGCTTCTCTTATTGTGGAGCATGAGCTCTAGGCGAGCAGGCTTCAGTAGTTGTGGCACGTGGGCTCAGCAGGTGTTGCTCACGAGCTCTAGAGCGCAGGCTCAGTAGTTGTGGTGCATGGGCTTAGTTGCTCCGCAGCATGTGGGATCTTCCCTCACCAGGGATCGAACCTGTGTCCCCTACATTGGCAGGTGGATTCTTAACCACTGTGCCACCAGGTAAGCGCCCCCCTTTAGACATTTTTAAAGTAACATTTAAAGCCAACCTGAAAGAGTATTATTTTGGAATTTTTGCCATTTAAGATAACATTTACATCTAAAAGAAAATCATCTTCCAGAACTCAAAAAAAGTAAAGGGATGTTTTTTCCCCCCTAGGATCTTATAAAAAATTAAGAAGTTCTCAAGAAAAATTGAGAGAAATGATTTTTCAACAAAGAATTCTTTATCTTGCTAGATTATCAGTGCAACAAATATAGGTTTAGACACACTGGTTGAGCCTCAAAAAATGTACCTCCTACACACTCTACGCTCCACCACAGCAGAAGAGGAAATCAAGAACGAGCAGAATGAAGAATCTAGGCTACAGAAGTGACAAAGTAGATTCTCTGGATAAGGACAGGAAATGCCTGGGTGATAGCTGAGCAACATGCTTGGCAGAAAACCTTTCCACATTGGAGGACAGAGGGCTGGCTCCAGAAGTATTCCAGGGGTAAGAAATGACCCGATATTATATTGAAAATTATGAGATCCTTTCCAGAGTTACTGGAGAATATGGCAAGATCAAGTCAGATGCTAGAAGAAAATGAGGCCATTATTAACTTCTAGAATAACAAAAAAGTAACATAAAAACCAAATTCAACCATAGCATGCTACTTGGTTTAGTAGTAAACAGAGTTTGTAGTCATCAAAATGAAAATACTGAATTTGGGATGTATAAAGATTGAAATATTAATATATTAGAAAAATGGTGGAGTAAAATAAGTAAGCAAAATTTCTACTCTTTCTAGTAGGAAGTCAATAAATAACGGGCAGATCCAAAGGTAGCAGCAGATTCATATTATTTGGAAATATACAGGTAAATTCTACAACCACTACATGAGTTGAAAGAGAAAGTTTCCTCTGTGAATGTGAAAAAGGGATTATCTCTTTTTTGTCACAAGTGTTTTGGTACTATACGATTTTTTTTAAACTATCTGCATATAATGTTGGAGGGTGGGGGACAGCAGTAAGACAGAAAGGGACAACAGTTTACATTAAAAAACAACCTCCAAATTCTCTAAGAAAAGTAAACATGATCACACCTAAATCCATCCACTCTGGTTTTTTTTTTTTTTTTAACAAATAATTTTAAACAAAGGCTTGTGGGTCAATATTCATTTACAAAAATAAGTTTAGTCTTTTAACATAAGTACTTCCACAGTTTCAAAAAGAAATTCATTTTCATATTTGCATGTCTTTAAAAGTATTCAAAGGACTCATTATCCTGCATTCTGCTTTTCAGAAAGTACTTTTGAGGTAGATCTGTTTCGGATTCTTTTTCTTTTTCTTTTCTTTTCAGAGGCAGATGAGTTTGTATCCTGTGTTTTTTTCTTTTTCTTCAAACAGCTAAGAGGATTAGGGCCACTTATTTTCCTGCGCTTTTTTTTTCTTCTCTGTTCAGGGTCTTTTACTAAACCCTGTTCCTCTTTGAGTTGCTTGATACTTTGTTTCTCTTGCCCTGAGACAAGCTGACCTGACTCTACTGCTTTAGCAAATGCAATTGTTTTTGGAGAAGGTTTGTCCAAGACTATAGTGTTCTGAATAATGAACATGAGAGGAATTCCAGGCTTTTTCTTTACTTTCATAGACAAATTCTGATCCTATTAAAAACAAAAATAGAATTATTTAGTTCAAATATATCAATTAAATCAGATGCCTTAAAGAGATTCTAAGAACTTAAAGAGGGCTATACTGAAAATTAAAGAGATCACAGGTTTTACTTTTCAAATCAGTATGTCTTACTAATGGGAGTATATTTCATGATAAAGAAAAGAAGAGGGCTTCCCTGGTGGCGCAGTGGTTGAGAGTCTGCCTGCCAATGCAGGGGACACGGATTCGAGCCCTGGTCTGGGAGGATCCCACATGCCGCGGAGCAGCTGGGCCCACGAGCCACAATTACTGAGCCTGCGTGTCTGGAGCCCGTGCTCCGCAACAAGAGAGGCCGCGATAGTGAGAGGCCTGCGCACCGCGATGAAGAGTGGCCCCCGCTTGCCACAACTAGAGAAGGCCCTCGCACAGAAACGAAGACCCAACACAGCCATAAATAAATAATAAATAAATATTTTAAAAAAAAAAAGAAAGGAAGAAAAACATAAAAACTGAGCACAGTTAAGTGGCAACAATGTGAACTGGATTTATCAATATTTTATATTGATCAATATTCTAAGACCACAAATTTTCTAGGACCTCGAATTACAAACTAATACAAAGGTAAATATACTAGATGATGTCCCTCATTTCTACTCTGAGATATGTTTCAGAAAGGGTCAAGAATGCTCACAGAGATTGAAAGACTAGAAATAAAGTAGGAATTAGCTGACTCAGATTCTAGACTCAGCTCTGCTTCTAATTGTGTAATTTTATAATCCTACAAGCAAATTTAAGGAAATCTGTATGTATGCAAGCTTATTCATTAATATCGACCCCGAGAGTCTCTCCTCCCCTGCTTCCCAGTCTTTAAAAGCCTGAAACAGTTCCATACTGGTGGTAGAGTCTCAAACAATATGAAACACGACTTTCCAAGAAATAATATGAAATACGAGAACGTGAAAAAACATGCATAAACATAAAATGTAAAATCTTTGCTCTACTTACCTTCCCTTCAAGAGCCCTAAAACATATCATCACATCTGTCAATAACTTTTATTTTACAAAAGGAAACTTCAGTAATTTAGAAGAAAATCATTATGCTTAAGGTTCTCTCCTCAAATTCTCAAATGACAATTGCTTTTGTTGACTACAAATTAACTTGAAAGTGTGCATTTTAAAAAGTTGAAACACTTAAACCACTTCCACCTAATTTTTTCTAATGATAAATAGCTCCATATGGAGTATAAATAGAAATGATTAAGATTGACTCTGGTCTTAAAAGTGGTATCACCTGTGTTGCCACAAAATAATGGTGAGGATTCCCATCTTCAACCATGGAAAGCAGACATTCTGATCCACTCACTGAATTCTTGAAATGGGGACAGTTTCGAACCTGGCATTTTTGTGCAATCAGCTTTGCCCCATATAAGTCCTTTCCCAATGTTTCCAACTCTTTTAACACACACCTGAAAAAAAAAAAGTTATTAGCAGCTCACAATTATAATAGACGCATATCTGTTGTTCACATAAATTATAAAAAAAAATACTCAATTCTTCTTTTTAAGCTACAAACCATACATTAAGCATTTCACTATTAAAAGACCCGAAAAATGCATACACGAAGTAGAAGGAAAATATAAAAAGTTAACATGTACTGAGCATTTATGATGTGCAGGCAGCATACTAACTGCCTTTACATAAATTCTCGCTTATCTCACAACAGCCCTACAAAGTTGGGCAGCTTACTTTATTTATTTTTTTCTACTTTTATTCTATTTATTTTTATTAATTTTTCTTGGAGTATGGTTGCTTTACAATGTTGTGTTAGCTCCCACTGCACAACAAAAGGAATCAGCCACACACATACAGATATCCCCTCCCTTCTGGACTTCCCTCCCATTTAGGTTAGCACAGTGCATAAGGTAGAGTTCCCTGTGCTATACAGTATGAGGGCAGCTTACTGTAAAATTATCCTTATTTACAACACCTCATTCTGAGAGATTTCAAATAACAGGCCCAAATTCAAACAACTAACAAGAGGTAGAGTTGAAATGTGAATCTAAGTAGTTTGACGATAGATGCTTTGCACCAACCACAGTGCTACAGGCTTCTCCTTCAAGTGCAAATCGGTGCACCTTCGGAATCTTTTCAGCTTAGAAAAGTAAACATTCTCAAGTCACCAGCGTGTTTAAAAACAATCACAACTTTCTTTCACTTTGCATTTTCATATTAATATCAGGCAATGTTTTTCAAAGTGTCATCTATAAACTACCCCTATTGGAATGACACAGTGATATTAATTTCTAGCTCCTTTCTCATCCCCAAATCTGAACCTCTTGTGGAGTCAAACATTAGCATCTTAATAAGCTCCCCAGGTACTTCCTCTGTCCCACTTAAAAATTATGAGAACTACTGAGTCAAAGATTTCTTCAACCCTAGCCAGCCCTTGCCTGACTCTACCTTGCCTCACCGGCTTTATCACACCATTCGTTTTTGCTTTTTTTAAGAGATTTTGCTTTCTAAAGTCATCCATTTTGAACTCCATTTTGAGTTTCAGGCCTAAATTGCCAACTACTTATTGAATATTTCCTGTGGATGGCCCGCCATCAGCTCTTCGTCAAATTCACGATGTCTAAAATCAAACTACTTTCCTGCCTCCAGACTTCTCCAGGACTTGCTATCTTTTTGAATTTATTATCTTCTCAGATACTGTTTCGAAATCAGAAATCCTATTTAACCTTTGCTTCCTCACTCCTACCCCTGCCCCTACCCCATCAGTGGTAGTCCTATCTCAGCTGTTGGTATCTACCTCTGTAACGTCTCCTTGTGGAAGTTCCCACTTCTCCTCTCTTAGGTTCAGGCTCCCATTATTTCTTGACTAGACAACCACAGAACGGGTTTGCCTGTCTTCATTCTCTTGCTTCTCCAACTTACCCCTCACATAGCTGCAGTTATCTTTTCTAGAAGATACTTACCAGGTCTGATAGCATTTATCTCTTGATACACACCAAGAATTGACATATGCTTTAAAATAAACTAGCAGTAACTTATTCTTAAATGAATAAGAATGGCCATGTCGGGACTTCCCTGGCGGTCCAGTGGTTAAGAATCACTTACAATGCAGGGGATGCAGGTTCGATCCCTGGTCAGGGAACTAAGATCCCACATGCCACGGAGCAGCTAAGCCCACGAGCCACAACTAGAGAGAAGCCTGCGCGCTGCATCGAAAGATCCCACATGCCGCAACTAAGACCCACCCGAGGGAGCCAAAAAAAAAAAAAAAGAACGGCCATGTCAATAATTGCAAAGACTTGGTGATAGACATTTCGTTATACTATTCTATTTTTGTGTATGTATGAAATATTCCAGAAGTTAAAATAAATTCTCCAGGCGGAAAAATGCTGCAGAATATAATTTCATGCAGTACTTCTCAACCTTCTTTATATTACAGCCCTGTATTAAAAATGTTAGTATTTCTATGGCAGACAGGGGTAAGTGGACAAGGCTTGTAGCCAGAAGCAATCAACTCTGGGGCACAGACCATCTGAGGACTTGTCTGGTGGCTCTGAAGGAGATGGGGATCAAAACTTAGGGGGTGGGCTTCCCTGGTGGCACAGTGGTTGAGAATCTGCCTGCCAATGCAGGGGACACGGGTTCGAGCCCTGGTCTGGGAGGATCTCACATGACGCGGAGCAACTAGGCCCGTGAGCCACAATTACTGAGCCTGCGCGTCTGGAGCCTGTGCTCCGCAACAAGAGAGGCCACGATAGTGAGAGGCCCGCGCACCGCGATGAAGAGTGGCCCCCGCTTGCCACAACTAGAGAAAGCCCTCGCACAGAAACGAAGACCCAACACAGCCAAAAAAATAAAATAAATAAATAAATAAATACATAAACAAGTCAGGAGCTCTTTAAAAAAAAACCTAACCCATGAAGGATTAAAAAAAAAAAAAAAAAAACTTAGGGGGCATCTATGACCCATTTGAGGCTCTGCTTGAATGAAACCCACATGAAGTTCTGAAGATAGAAAGCTGTTCATGGAGTAGTGTTATGTGAGAAATGCAGGCCATTAATATCACATGCAGAGTAAGAGCCCATTCATGTGTGTGTGTGTGTGTGTGTGTGTAAAGAACTGGATGATACACCACATGCTAACAGTGGTAAGTCACTGGTGTGGTATTACGGGTCATTTAAATCTTCTCTGTTCACTTTTTAAAGGAAATATTCTACAAAGGAAAAAACAAAACAAAACTAAGTTTATGAATAGTAGTTCTTCATTATGCAGCCTCAACTTATCTTCTTCCCAGCTTATTTCCCAAATATACGCTGTGCTCTAATCTCTTTCCCTGGCATTTCACAACTCCACTCCACTCCTTTGTTCAAGAGGTCCCTACAAGTCACTTCCCTTTTCTTTCACTCAAAAAATGTCCTTCCCCTCAGAACTGAACCGTGACTGGGCTCAGAAGTTATCTCCTCTGTGGAACCTTCCTTGATTCCATCCTTCCTCCAATCAACCCCCCAAGATTCCATCTTAGGTGTTCCCACACTTTGAAGAAGTGAGGAAACTAGGGGTCAAAACACACCAATTAGAGGTTGATTTATGCACTTTGCTGGCCATACAGGCTGGGAGATCATCCTGTTCACCAAGTTATCCTCTGGCTAGAGCAGTGCTCGGCGTATGGCTGGTGCTCAATAAACACAGTTGAATAAACAAATGACCTTGCACAAAGTTCTTGAAACATCGAGTCCTGACTTATCTTTCTGGGAATCGAAGATATTACATCATGGGGCAGTTGTGAAGCTTGAAAAATTCTTAAACTGGGAAAAACTATGCAAACAACAAGCAATCACTTAGAGGATATAGGTCTGAGATACCAATAAATGCTCTACATATACTATACCTCGTCCGACTTCTAGCAAGTTTGTAAGTAGTTACGAGCTTTTTTCTACAAATGAGTAATCCAAGGCTCAGAGAGGTTAAGTAACTTGCCCGAAATCACAAAGCTGGTAGAACCGGGCCCAATACTGGAAACCAGGTCGAACGGCAAAGCACGTGTTCTTATCCTCCAGGATAAGATGAATACTCGCCGGACCTTATACTGTCTATCCACTTGGTAGATACTCGCCCACCCTCCTTAGCGGCCCCACTGAACTGTCAACTCCTCGTGGGCGGCACGCTTTGCCCCTCGAAGGCTCCCAAAGGATGCCTGCGAGCAGCGGCCTCCCCTCTACCGCACCCGCGGGGCCCCCGCGCCTCCACCCGGACCAGCCAAGCCCACCTGGTGGTGCACAGCTGAGTCTCCCCCATGAGGTAGCGGGGCAGCTGCTCCCGCAGCTGGATGCGGCCCCGCAAAGCCGCCTGACAGAAGGTGCCGTCCAGCAGGATCTGGTACGGCTCGCGGACCCCAAAATTGTTGCGGAAGAAGCCAAGATGCTTCTTGGCGTGTTTCTGCCTCGTGATCTTCATGCCTGGCTTTCCCGGAGCGAGCCACCGGACCAGAAAGCAGCAGCGAACTCCCTCGCCACACAACCCGCTATTGGCAAGACGGGCTTCTCCCGGAAATGAAGAACCCTTGGCCCCGGAAGCAAACGCCCCCATCTGTGGGCCTGGTTTACGTCACTCCCAAACGAGAGCGCGCTTTACCCGGTGCCCGCGCTTTAAGGGGCACGCCCTCGGGGGCGGAGCTTGCGCGTAAGTGGGAAAACGACTAAGTGCGCGATTAGAGGCGCACATGCGCAGTCATGGGCCAGGTTAAAAGAAATACACACTGCCTCTTGCACGTTACCTGGCACGGCATCTGAAAAATCCGCGGTATAATAATAGTGAAAATATTGAGCCTTAATATGTCCTAGGCACTGTTCTAGGTAATATACCTTATATTTTTCCCTTTAATGTTAATAATTCTCAAATGAGGGAAGAAAGCGACCAAAGTATATTGGGCGACTATGATTGGGCAGGTTTGTAGTGATTGCCTTCCTATAAAGAAGTTAAGCACGTTTACTAAGGGCACGTGGTTCTTTAGTGTCAGAACTATCACCGGAACTCAGGTCCCCTGCCTGAAGTTCAAATATTCTTGCACTCCCCCTCACCTCCCGCACACATTCCCGCCATAGGACCCCTCCCACTGAAAAGCCAAATGTCAGGGCAAAAAGTCCCCATCGTTTTGCATTTCCTCTTCTCCTGGAGACCATCCTAAATCACTCGCAAGGAGTGTTTCCGGAGGACTTATTCAAGAGCTTCGTTTTCCAAGAGTCAGTGTCCCTAAACTAGAGTGCTAATTCTGCCCCTCACCCAAGCCATTTGACCTTGAGCAACTCCCCAAGAAACCTGGGTTCAGCTTCCTCACTGTCAAATAGGTTGGCAGGACTAGATGACTTTTAAGAACGCTTTTTATGTCTATAGTCTCTGAGGTAGGAGAACGACATACTGGGCTACTAACAGGGAGGTACAAAGCTGACCGAAAGTTTAGAAATTACTTGGTCAACTTGATTAATGAAGAGAGTAAATCTGAAAATTTTGAGTTCACCCGTGGCTAACTGCCACATATCCACTTCAATTCTAGGCAAAATAATCAAAGAATGGGGAGTATGGAATTTTGCATTTTTTCTTCTGGCCTGGAATCTGTCCCAGATCTTGTTTTAGCTAAAGACTGAGAGAAAGAACCAATGCAGAAAAATAACTTACAAAGTGATCGAGGTGTGTTATTTGCATTTGGGGTTTTATTTGAAGATATAAGTTTATGAAATTGGAACCAAAATCTTCTATAATGTTAACTCTGTCTTGATTCACAGCACAACATCACTTAGATGACTGCTTTCATTTAACTGAAAATAAATTTAGGAATTGGAAGCCATGAAGAGTTATTGTAGGATTGGATTCATGGTTCTTGAGTATAATTGCTCATGACCTTCCAATCTGAATACTCTCTTTATCCCTGTGTGCCAACAGCCCACTCTGACTATAATCTCACCAAAGACAGAAAATATACTATCCCAGCCTTGCAAAACAGTTTTAAAAACAGGCTCACAGATTTATCTACCAGCTCCATCCTGTTAGCCACGTTTCACTACTAAGAAAAATGAGGTTCAGGACTAGGGATTTGAGTCATACTCTAGTTTTGTTTTTTTTTTTAATTTACTAGACTGTAGCATTTTTTTCAAACTCTATGTATATGACAGTGCTATTTACACAACTGACCCTTATTTCACCAATAAGAAGGCAGTCTATACTGCTGATTATCAAGTTTAAAACAGAATTTTCTGTTACAGCAGTGTTTCTCAAAACATGATCCTGGGACGTGCAGAAAAGTTCTTAGTGTGCTTGTTTAATATGCCCATTTCTGATGCAAAACAAGTACTGAGGGAGAGGAATACTAATCAGAGAGGAAGTGACATTTATTACAATATCCCCAAGTCATTTATTATGCATATTGGTGTTCCAGAAGGACTGTCTGCAGTAAAGCATCACTGTTTACCCAATGGGACATTTTCATTAAATGGTCCACTGAATACGTTTTGGCCTGATGCCAAATGACCTAGTATTGGAAAATCAATATTTGGCCACAACAAAGGCAGAAGCCAAATATTGCCATTATTGGAGAAACTATTTGGATATAAGTTTTAATCTGAAATTTTACTTTGAAAATTATTATAATATTATTAAAAATTTTTAATAGTCATTGAAAATTTTTTTGACCTTAGAGTACAGGAACAGTAATGTCTCAGTATTGCTAGCTGCTATTTTTTTCCTCAGGTCAGTACACTGGATATTTTCCAGGCCAAATAGACATTCAGTTGAGGTAGGGGATTAATTTATTTTTCTTTATTTTTTCATACTCTTCATATTCTTTATTACATCTGGATCAAATATAATTTATAATATGATGTTGTTGTACATGATTTTGAAGTTCTTTCTTCATGAAATTTTGATGAAGCCAAGTTGACCTGAAAATGATTTATTCCTGCAAGGTATGACTAATTCCCAAACAAGAATTTTCATGAAAGATTCATGTCCTAAATGGAATTAAATAGGTAAATATTAAATACAATTCATAAAGGTTATTTTGTTTAATTTCATAAATACTAGTATACCAAATAATTCAGCAAAGATATCTATTGTGATATTATTCTGCCTTATAGTCATATTTAAATATTTATAAATATTTGTTAACATCCATTAGCTCCAAAGGAATACAACGTTTTCCCTAACGTTATCCAGCTAACATATTCTTTAAATAAATAATTTCCTTAAATAAATAATTTAAAACAACTTAGGTAAACTGGTTTGTATTGAGGGCTTATTAGTCCTTCACTAAGATCCCCTAGGATAAACTCCATCTGGGACTTGCTTACTGTGAGTTTTTATATATAGGGGAAGGTGTTATGAAGGTTGGTTCTGGAGGCTGCCACATTTTTAAAAAACATCCTTACGGTTTTCAAATTACAAAAATAACACATGCCTGTTATAACAAGAGGAACAATGGAACAACACAGGACATTCATCTCCTCTTCCTTGACCAAATAACACATGTTAATCTACTGTGTAACTTCTGTAATTTTTTTAATATTCATATATGCATACATATGTAGAGATTTTTGTCACTCTATGTTATACAAAGATAGAATCATATTTTATCACTTCTGTACATTTTGCTTTTCTTACCCAACAATCTTTGTGGAAATCCTCTCCACACATACTCCAAGTCAATTGGCATAGTTCTTATTCATTATTTTTAATGGCTGCATGAAATTTCCCACAAAATCACCACATTTAACATAATGACTGTGACACAGACTGTAAATTGACGCTCAATATCTCTTCTCTTTAGTAATATGATCCTAATTTTATTCTGGACAATAGTGTGCCCAGAAAAGAGAATCCATTTCCCAGCCTTCTGTGCAGTGAGGTACAGTCATACGATTAAGTTTTAGCCAAGTGTATGTAAGTATAAGTGTTACAAGGGACTTCTGGGAAAGCTGCTTAAAGGAACTTGACTTAACTTGGTGACGGGCACTTTTGTGTTTTTCCATTGCCTTTCTAACCACTCCCTGGAATTTGGATGTGACGAAGGGAACCCTAGCAACGTATTTTAGACCAAGAAGTAAACTTGAGGATGGAGGCCATGTGCTAAGCTAGCAAAGTAGATAAGAGAAGCAGCCTGGGCCATCAATGACTATGAAACTACCTTTCCAAATCTAGACTTTCTACCTCTGGCCTTGTTTTACATGAGAAGAAAAATAAACTTCTATTTTAGTTTAAAAAAATTCTTTTCTTTTTTTTTCTTTTCATTTTTTGAGACTGTATTTTTTTTAGAGCAGTATTAGGTTTACAACAAAATTGAAGAGAAGATATGAGACTCCCCATGTAGCCCCTGACTCCACACATGCATAGCCTCCCCCATTATCAACATCACTCAGGACTTCCCTGGTGGTGCAGTGGTTAAGAATCCGCCTGCCAATGCAGGGGACGTGGGTCCGAGCCCTGGTCCGGGAAGATCCCATATGCCGTGGAGCTACTGAGCCCACATGCCACAATTACTGAAGCCCCTGCGCCTAGAGCCCATGCTCTGCAACAAGAGAAGCCACCGCAATGAGAAGCCCGCGCACCGCAATGAAGAGTAGCCCCCCGCTCTCTGCAACTAGAGTAAGCCCGTGTGCAGCAACGAAGACCCAATGCAGCCATAAATAAATAAATTTATAAAAAAAAAAAAAATCACTCACCAGAATGGTACATTTTTTTCAAACAAGAAGGAACCTACATTGATAAATTGTTTCTTTTATACGCAGCCAAACCCAATCTTAATTGACAGAGTATGTTAAAACTACTTGCCAGAATTAGAGAATTTTATATTGGCAGAGGTTTTTGATAAAAGTTTGATGTTGGTTAGTGTTTGCCAATACAATTACCCTTTCTTTGAACAGGTTCAAAATCCTAGTTTATAAGTTTTCTGTGAAAGGTAAAAGACTTTTTCAAAGTAAAATAAACTAAATCCTTTTTACATACTATAGAAGTTATCTTGACATTTGTTTCTTTTGAACGTATAAACAATTTGATTTGAACTGAGAATGTCAGTGGGATATATCTCCTGTTTGGAAAAGTTAGTTAAATATGAAGAACCCCAGCTGCTTGGGCAAGAAACATCAAGGAAATGTTAGTGTCACCCAGTTGTCAATCAAAGAAAGCGAGCAGAATTTCTGTCTGTCTGTCGGCCCAGCTAGTTAGTACCAGTGGGCTCTTCCTTAAATGACAAAGGAGAAACTGTCTCTTGGAAAAAAATTTCAAGGGATTGCTCTTTGTCAAGGATATTTCTAAACAAGACAGTGATCAGGAAGTAGTTCACCATTGGTTATCAGATGACTGTTGTCAGATGGCTGTAAAATGAGACTAGCAAATTTGCTTGCTAAATAGTTTATTTGAATGAAATGATACAGAGAACAAATACTGCCATGTGAGGTAAGTTGAAAGGAATTCATTATTTCACAATAGATCTGAATAGTGCTCTCCATTGGGATTTTACTACAAAATGTTCAGTGGCATTAATTGAAGTAGTAAAAACATACAATGGTAGAGAAAAAAGAAAAGTTAAGAAGTGGTAGCAATGTGCAAAATGTTTTACTTTGATACGTACATAACAAACTGCCCTTTGAAATTTAATTAAATCATAACTGAAACGGGTAGAGAAGTTCATACTGTATGGGGCCATTCATTTTTAACCTATCAAAGCATTTTTAGAAGATTAATGAATCCTTATAAAATTACTCTAAGTAAGCAAATATTATTACTGTTACTTAAAGGAGTTTAAAGATTGAGAATTATGTCAGATTATGGCATTAAACGAGTTCTTAAAAACACTATTTATTTATATTGAACAAAATGTTGAAGACAATCCTTTCACTCATGGTTTCGTATATATTTTTAAGCAGCAGGAGGACTTCAGGGCAGCAACTGAACTTCTGGTGGCAAGAAATTAAACAGGCTTTCAATAATTCAGTAGAATATTATTTCAATAATTCAGTAGAATATTATTTCAAAGTCTTGTATTTATAATTGAATTACACCAATACAAGGTATTAGTTACATGATATTATACCAAATAAAAGCCTCTCTTAGAATCTGTGCAAATGTTTTCAATGTGAGATCACTTTCTTTTAATATTAGTTGGTAAGTCATACATCAAAATACTGGGATGAGAAGATCAAATGTCATTTTAAAAATTATTATTATTTTAGCAAACATATAGAAAATACCCACATGCTGAGTCATAGGTATAAATGAATATTATTTTCTTTTTATTGGCTCTCTCTTTACCCTCTCTATTGTGACTTTTCATAATTTTGAACAAATCACTTAGTTCTTCAAAGTATAACCTCACATAGTATGTACGTACACAGAAGAAGACATATGACTTAAATTGATCCCAGACTAAAGAGAAAGACTTTTTCCCCATGGTTAGGGGGAGAGGTTTTCTTTTTCTTACAATAAACATGAAAAAAGAAGCACATTGTGTTCTTTGCTACTGGCAGCTATTTTGAGGTTATAGGGGTAGCCAGTCAGTTTGTGGACAGAACCAAAACACGGTAAAAGACAGTCAAGAACCGGAGTCTTTATGCTGCTTCATTTGGAGTCTGCCCCCTTCTAGACATTTAGTTATGTGATAGATACATTTCCTTCTTGTTTAAAATAACTTAAATTGTTTTTTGTTTACTTTTTTTTTGGTTGCTTGTAGCCCAAATCATCCTAACTGATGGAATATTTGTTAAATCTATGCAACAAAATGTACTTTTAAAGGGAAAATGATAATATTACCTGTATAATATTTTGCCTTAAAGAAGTTTAAGATGTTCTGCATATGTTCTTGTTTTATCCTAGACACCATTGTGAAGAGGCTGGGATGCAAAGTTAAGTGTTGCTGTTAGCTGCTTTCAACTATCTCCCAAAGGCATCTTTTCCATTCTAGTTAAATATTAAGGAAAGCGTTTAGTGTTTTAAGCCAAATGATTTCTTTTGGCCAAATGAATATTTGTGGACTTCTGAAGAGTTTATGAACTTAATTCAGAACTTTAGTTTTGCCCTATTTATATGTTGTTTCTTCTGGCTTTGCTTATGTCTAATTTTTGTGTCCCAGGCCTTGTTCATGAATTGTGATGGCACAGCATATTCTTTTGGAGGGGAGGAGATAGGACGGCTTTGGCCCTTTCCTCCCTTTTCTATAGAGTAGGGAGTTTCTGATCCCCTCCTTATGAGTGAATAGTATTGGAAGGTAGGCTTCCTGTTTCTCTCTATACCTGGTTACTTATGACTCCCTAAAAATGGAGTGACTAATCTGATGTTTGGGGAGATCCTGTCACCATGCCATAATGGTATCTCCTTCTCAAGGGGAAAAAAAGATCTTTGTGTTCCTTTCCTAGAAAATGATCTACAAAGAAGAGATAAGAACATACACCCCTTACAGGCTTTCATTGAAAATTTGATTGAAAATGGTGCTTCCTTGATTCCTTTGTTTCTAATGGGTACTAAAGCAGAACCATTCCTCGGTTGTATGTCATGAATGTGTGGTTACTTTCCAGATGGACAGTAAATAGAAAGGTCAGATGACTTTCTACCCTGTTCCTTCATACCAAGGCTAGAACCGATGCTAAGTTGGTCCTATAGAGGTTGCCTGCCAACCCTGAGCTCAACTCAGACTGTCAAGATGTCCAAAGGAACCTTGCCTTCCATAGAGGTATGGAAGAAGGCAACAACTGAATAGGAATAAACTGACATTAAAAAAAAAAAATCCTTTGGCTCATCTGAATACTGAATAGGAATAAAGTGACATTTTAAGAAATCCTTTGGCTCATCTTTGGTGTCTTGACTCTTCTATTTTATTGCATTGAAAGGGATTTAGGTAAATCTTAGCCAAGTGAGGGAAAACAGCTCTAGTACTGGCTGGGTCTAAGGCATGGACTGGTCACAGTCTGACATTCACTGGGCTGTGTTTTCCGAATGGGTTGAGTTACGATGCCACAAAAGCAGAACTAGTCAGACTGTTTATTTTTTCATTTTTTCACTCAGGCATGGCAGGCTAGCCTTTGCTTCCTGTCCTTATGCGGTAATCACCGTGGACAGGGCCCACAGCTTGCTTTGGAAGGCCTTACCATCCTCTCTCTTTTTGCCTCTGACTAAATTTGAAATATTTCCAGCAAATATAGAAGTATGCTAAAATCTTTAGTTCCAGTGACAGAGAAAATGAAAAACATATTATTGGGAATACAGGATAAATTTATTTTATCCAGTATATGAATATCCACAGTGAAATTAATAACCACAACATCAAAACTGCCTTTTGGAGGGCGACTAAAGTACAATATAATGGTTGTGAGCAATCTTCTTTGGGTGATCAAATGTATTCAGTATTCTGTTATTTAATATCTTCTGCATGTTTGCATGCTTACTTTGCTCTAGGATCTTGAAGAGGAAGTTTAGTTTATTGATTTGAGATATATCCTCTTTTATAA
Organism: Balaenoptera physalus; assembly: GCF_965194825.1. Lineage (NCBI taxonomy): Eukaryota > Metazoa > Chordata > Mammalia > Artiodactyla > Balaenopteridae > Balaenoptera > Balaenoptera physalus. Next base: position 63,919,077 of record NC_138895.1, on the reverse strand, counting down.
TGTATACATTCAGCTATAAACTTTCCTCTCAGTACTAACGCAGCTGTGCCCCACAAATTTTGACATTTTATATTTTCATATTCATTCAGTTTACTGTGTGTGTTTTAAAATTTCTCTTAAGACTTCCTGTTTGATCCACGGGCTATTGGAAGCATGTTGAATAGTTTCCAAGTATTTGGAAAATTTTCTGTTACTTTTATATTTTGATTTCTAGTTTGAATCCATTGTGGTTGGTGAACATACTCTGAATGATTTCAGTTACTTTAAATTTGTCAAGGTTGGTTAATGACTCAGGATATGATCTCTGTGTTCCATGGGGATTGGACAAGAATGTGTATTTTGTTGCTGTTGGGTGGAATGTTTTATAAATATTGATTAGATCCTGTTGATTGATGGCATTGCTAAATTCCTTTATGTCCTTGCTGATTCTCTCTCTAGTTGTTCTATCAATTGTTAAGAGAGGAGAGTTGACATCTCTAATTATGACTGTGGGTGTGTCTATTTGTCCTTTGAGCTCTATGAGTTTTTTCTCAACATAAGTTCAGCTTTGTTGCTAGGACATACACATTTAGAATTGCTGTGTGTTTTTGGTGATAGACCATTTTATCATTATATATTTCCCACTGTCTCTGGTGATTATCTTAGCTCTGAATTCTCTTTTATCTGATATTAATACAGCCAGTCCTTCTTCTTTTGATTGATGTTTGCATGATACATTTTTCCATCATTTTACGTCAATGTGCCTATATCATTATATTTGAAATCAGTTTCTTTTAGACAGCCTATGGTTAGGTTGTTTTAATCCATTCTTCCAATAGTTGTATTTTAATAGGTGTATTTAGAACAGTTATATTAATCTAGTTATTGATATATTTAGGCTTAAGACTGCCATTTCATTTTTTTCCCCTATAATTCTGTTTTTATTTCTGTTTTCTTTTTATTGCATTCTTGTGGGTTATTTGAACATTCTTTAGAATTTCATATTGATTTATCTATGGTGTTTTTGAGTGTCTCCCTTTGTAAAGCATTTTTAGTGGTTCCTCTAGGTAGTATATTAGATAAAAATAACATCACAGTTTACTGTTAAGTCGTTTAACCAGTTCAAGTGACTTGTAGAAACCTGACCTTCCTATATGTCCCTTAAGCAGCCCTTACTTGCTTTAAGTGTTTCTTCTACGTATATTTAGAGCCACACTGGGTCATGCTACAATTTTTGCTCTAACTCTCAAAAATAATGTAGAAAATTCAAGAGGAGAAGGAAAGTCTATTGTAATTACTCATATTTTTGTTTACTGTGTTCTTTCTTCCTTATGATGTTCCAAGGTTTATTCTTTTATTGCTTCTTTTCTTTTTAGAGAACTTCTTTCAGTCATTCTTTTAGGGTAGGTCTGCTAGTAACAAATTGTTTTAGTTTCTCTTCATCCAAGAATGTTTTGATTTCCTTTTTATTCCTGAAGGATATTTTGGCTGGATATAGGTTTCTGGGTTGGTAATTCTTTCTTTTACCAGTTTGAAAATATTATGCAATTTCCTCTGGTCTCTGTGGTTTCTGATGAGAAATAATCTAATTGTTTTTCTCTTATATCAATATAAGGTGCTTTTTTTTTTTTTTTTTTTTGCTTTCAAGATTTTTCTTTGGTTTTCAGAAGTTTGACTGTAATATGTCTTGGTGTGAATTTCTTTGGATGTATCCTGTTTGGCATTCACTCAAGCTTCTTGAAACTGTAGGTTATGACTTTTCCCCTATTTGGGAAGTTTTTATTCATTATTTCTTCGAATACCTTTTAACCCCTGCTCTCTTTCTTTTGTCTTTGTGAGACGTCAATGACAGGATTGTTAGATATGTATTTTTTATAGTTCCAAAGACCTCTGAGTCTCTGTTCATTTTTTGTTCCAGTCTCCTTTTTTTAAGTTGTGGTAAAATATACATAACATAAAAATTTATATTTAAAACCCTTTTTTGAGTGAACAATTCAGTGCCATTAAGTATGTTCACATTGTTGTGCAACAATTACCACTGTCCATCTCCAGAACTGTTCCATTATCCCAAATTGAAACCCTGCATCCATTAAACAGTAACACCCTATTCCTCCCTCTTTCCAAGTCCTGGTAATTGCTATTCTACTTTTTTTTCTCTACAGATTTCACTATTCTAGGTGCCTGATATAAATGGAATCATACAATATTTGTTCTTTTGTGTCTGGCTTATTTCATTTAGCATACTGTTTTCAGGGTTCATCCTTGTTGAAAAGGTTCAGCATGTCTCTGACTTTCATTTCTTTTTAAGGCTGAATTATATACCCTTGTATGTAAATACCACATTTTATTTATTCATTCATCTGTTGAAGAACATTTGAGTTGCTTCCACCTTTTGGCTATTATGAATAATGCTGCTATGACACTGGTGTACAAATATCTGTCTGAGTCCTTGCTTTCAATACTTTTGGGTGTATTCCTAGAAGTGAAATTGGTAATTCTATGATAATTGTTCGAGGAACTGCCGTACTCTTTCTCACAGTGGCTGTGCCATTTTATATTCTGTTATGTACAGACTGGGTGATTTTTATCATTCTATCTCCAGTCCTCTGATTTTTTCCATTGTCCTTTCTTTTCTGCTGTTAAGCCCATCCATTGAGTTTTTTTATTTTTGGTTATTGTATTTTTTAAGTTCTAAATTTATGCTTCATTCTTATTTATATCTTTTATATCTTGGCTGAGACTTTGAATATCTTTTCTGACACTTTTCATTTGTTTCAAGTGTGTTCGTAATTGTTTGTTGAAACATTATATGGTGACTACTTTAAAATCCTTGTTGGATAATTCTAACATCTCTGTAATTCCAGTGCTGGCATCTATTTGTCTTTTTTCATTCAGTTTGAGATCTTCCTGGTTCTTGATGTGATGATGAGTGATTTTTTTTAATTGAGACATAGACTTTTGGGTATTTTGTTACAGAACTCTGGATCTTCTTTTTTTATTTTTTAAACTTTAAAAAAGTTGAAGTATAGTTGCTGTACAATATTATATAGGTTACAGGTATATAGTGATTCACAATTTTTAAAGGCTATACTCCATATATAGTATTATAAAATATTAGCTGTATTCCCCATGTTGTACAATATATCCTTGTAGCTTATTTAATAACTAATAGTTTGTACCTCTAATTCCCCCACCCCTATTGCTCCTTTCCCCTTCCCTCTCCACACTGGTAACCATTTGCCCTCGAAGTCCATCCATTTTGCTGCAAATGGCAAAAGTTCACTCTTTTTTATGGTCAAGTAGTACTCCATTATACATACATACCTCTCTTCCTTATCCATTCATCTGTTCTTGGACACTTAGGCTGCTTCCATATCTTGGCAGTTGTAAATAATGTTGCTGTGAACATTGGGTTGCATGTATCTTTTTGAATTAGTGTTTTTGTTTTTTTCGGGTATATACCCAGGAGTGGAATTGCTGCATCATATGGTAGCTCTATTTTTAGTTTTTTGAGAAGTCTTCATACTGTTTTCCACAGTGGCTGCACCAATTTACATTCCCACAAACAGTGTGTGCGGGTTCCCTTTTCTCCACATTCTCGCCAACATTTGTTATTTGTGCAGAACAATGGATCTTGAGACATACGTTTTAGCTGGTTTCCTCTGACACAGCTCTGGCAATGGAAGGAGGAGGGAGTCCTTCTTATCACTGCCCTAGGAGGGTACAAATAGAAGTTTCACGTTCAGCCTCCATTGATTCCCTTGGAGTTAGGACTAGCTCCTTGCTACTGCTGGAGGATGGGAGTTCCAGCTCCCACTACACGTGAACTTATACCTCCTGGATGGGAGGGGTAGTAATGCTTCATTACTGCTCTTCTTGTTTCCTTCACTGGCATTAGGAGTGGGTGGCCTCATTACCAGCTGTGGGGAAATCCTTAGTCTCCACTAGGCCTTCTTTGACATCACTCCATTGGGGGATGGAGTGGGTGCCTTATTACTGTCTGGTGGGGGTGAAAGTTCAAGCTCCCCACATGGTCTCTACTGGCAGTGTGCGGAGAACAGACTTTTGTTGGAGTTTTTAAATCTGTGCCTGTTGATATTTTCAGGTGACTGGATTTCAGCTCCAAGTCTGGGATATATGTGGCAAATAGAAACTGGGAAATCACCACTGTGTTGCTCCTTGGGTCCCCATGTCCCTAACCAGTCTTTCTCCTTCTCTTCACCTTGCAGAGTCTTCTTATGTTTCTTTTATATATAATAGCCTGGGATTTTGTTGTACTTATAGGGAGGAATAGGAAAAAATATTTCTACTTCATCTTCCCAAAGGAAGTCTGGATTTTGAATACATTTTTAATATGGAGCCTACAGAAGTTTCCAATGAATCAGGGGTAGGGTGTGAAGGAAACAGAGGAGTCAAAGATGGCCCCAAGGGCTTTGTTCTTATCAACTAGAAGAATAACACTGTCATCAAATGACAGGGGGAAGACTGTGGGAAGAACATTTTTTTCGAGGGGAGGTGGTATTTGGAGCTCAATTTTTGAAAGGTTAAGTTGGAGGTGCTTGTGGGACATTTAAGTGGAGATGTTGAATAGACAGATGGATATGCTGGTGTGGAGTTCAGTGGAGAGGTCTGGGGAAATATAAATTTGGGAATCATCAGCATTGCATGATGAGCCTTGAGATAGGGAGTAAAGATAAGGGAATGAAGATGTACAAGGACTGAACACTGCTGCTGTTCTTAAATTAAATTAATTAAAATAAATTAAAATTTAATTTTAATTTTAAAATTAGGGAAGGGTAAAGAAATCAGCAATGGTGACTGAGAAGAAAGGATCATTCAGTGAGATAGGAAGGAAACTAGGAATCCAAGTGAAGGAATGTCATTGCTTCTAGACCCTTTCTAGTTAGGGTGATCATATTGATTTCCTATTTAAAATTCTACTTCATTCTCGCTCTCTTTCTCTCTCTCTGTATTTGTATCTTTTGGCTCTGGGCTATTTCATGCAGAGGGCCCACATACACTGTCTTTGTTCAGATTACAAGAACCCATGTAGTGTGTTTAGCATACATGACTGGAAAATCTTAGTGGGATATTTAAAAGGACAAAAATTGCAAAGAAATTTTAAACAAACTGCAATATGGCTCACCACTAATTAACAGAATGACGTTAGACAAATCACGTCTCAATTTCCTAACATGGGAGTTTGTATAGCTCTTCATAGTTTCCAAGATTGGAAATGGGGATTAATTTAAAAAATTAGAAGTGAAAGCATTTTTTACGAATGGGACGCTACATAAATGCGAGCTATAATGCAGTTATGATCAACTGCCTTGTGGAGACGGACTAAACATAAAGTGCAAAACATTTTAAAAAGTCCATTTTGGGGGCTTCCCTGGTGGCGCAGTGGTTGAGAATCTGCCTGCCAATGCAGGGGACACGGGTTCGAGCCCTGGTCTGGGAGGATCCCACATGCCGCGGAGCAACTGGGCCCGCGAGCCACAACCACTGAGCCTGCGCGTCTGGAGCCTGTGCTCCGCAACAAGAGAGGACGCGATAGTGAGAGGTCCGCGCACCGCGATGAAGAGTGGCCCCCGCTTGCCGCAACTAGAGAAAGCCCTCGCACAGAAACGAAAACCCAACACAGCTAAAAAAAAAAATCCATTTTTGCCTTTCTGAAAGCTTTCCGTAAGTCGCAAACGCACAACGCGCATGTGCAGAGAATTCTATTGCCGAAGAAGGTGACTGGACGTGAGGAAGGAGGCGGGGCCTCCCCCGGCCTTTCCTAAGAGCTCCGCCTCTCGAACGCCAGACTGCGTCTGACGTTACGTGAAGCTTGTACTTCCGCTTCCGGTTACTCACGTTTCTCTCTTTTCCTGTCCGGCTGGAAAGATGGCGTCCCGCAAAGAAGGCACCGGCTCTGCTGCCACCTCTTCCAGCTCCACCACCGGCGCTGCAGGGAAAGGCAAAGGCAAAGGGGGGTCCGGAGATTCAGCCGTGAAGCAAGTGCAGATAGATGGCTTGGTGAGTGGGGTTCCGTCTCCCCAGGCCCACGTGGGGAGCTCAGTTCCCAGCCCGGTTCCGCCAGACGTGCTTCCCGGCAGCCTCCCCTCTGGGCTTGCTGAGGCTGGGCCAAGGTTTTTCCCTAAAACCTTTCTTTATCTTCACTTTCTGCTCGGGAGACGCGGCCGCCTTCTCTGCCATCTGATGGGGGAGGTGAGGGCTGAGAAAGGGGACCTAGGCTAGGGTGTGTGTGTGGCAGATTCTTGGGGTCTTGTTTTGAGGTGCCTGGGAGAGGGTATTTGGAGAATGATTCTTCTGGGAGACAAGTAGGTGACGGAGGTGTCGAAAAGGATCTAGGACTCTAGGGCTTTTGGAAGGGTAGAGTAAACTTTATTGCTTCCCTGCTGGGATCTGACATCTGTAACTTCACAAGTGGAGATTTACTTTGTAGCCACTTTTGAGCCTGTGGTTCAGCGCTTACCTGAAACCGCGTAGTTGGAATAAATATCTTTTTTTTTTTTTGAATAAATATCTTTTATGTTGGCTTCTCCTTTCCCTATCTGTGAACATTGGAGTGCCTCAGGATTTGGGTTTAGGCTTCCTTCCACCTGGTCTCTGTTTGACAAAGTAGATGAAAGCACAACTCTGGAGTCAGACTGCTTGGCTTGGAATCCAGCTCTAAAATTACCTGAATGACATTGGGCATGTTACTTAATCTCTTTGTGCTTGGTAAATTAAATGATAAAACGTGTTACCATTTAATTTTAGCTGCTGCTGTTATGATTTGTAGAAGTTACAGTGGTAGACTTTCTTTAAGGCCCCTTTTCAAAGCTTTAAATATTATTTGTATTTTGATAACTCCTAGATTTATATTTCTTGCCAGACTTGGTTCTTGAATGCCACTCTTATATATCCAACTGCCTGCTTGCTATCACTGTTTGGATATCTCATAGATACTTAAAGCTTAACGTGTCCAAAATAAAATTATTGACTCTCCCTCTCCTTTTTCTCTCCCACTCATTAATCTTACCTCAGTCTCTCCCATCTTAATAAATGGAACTACTATCTCTCCATTTGAAAAAGTCAAAAGCTAGGGATTAATGTATGCATGTTCTTTTTTATATCCTCAGCATACAGTCCCTCAGCAAATTCTGTTTGTTTCACCTTCAAAATGTATCAAATTCATCTGCTTCTCATCTCTATGCCTCCAACCACATCTACTTACAATAAAATACAGACTTCTTATACAGACTTCAGGGTCCTGCTACTCTTGTTTCTTTCTTCAAACTCACCTCATACTTTCTTCTAGGCTTCAGTCACAATGAGCTTTCAGGGTTTTGTTTTCTCGGCCTGAAATACTCTCTCAAATATTTTTCCTTCTCCGTGGCTTCTTTTGAGCCTTTAGGTATTGGCTTAAATGTCAGCATCTCAAGAAAGGCCTTGCCTAACAACCCGATAAAAAATAGCCCCATCCCCATCACTCTTCATACATCACCTTTATTTCCTTCGTAGTATTTTCTACTGCCTGTAATTGTCTTGTTTGCTTTCTTGTTTGTCTCCCCCACTAGAATGTAAGCTACTGAGGGCAGGCAGGGATTATGGTTTTTCACCTGTTCCCAAAACTGAACAGGTTAATTGACATAGATAGGATAAACTGATGAATTTTGTACTGCTCCTGTTTCATGTCCCAATATCTTCTTTTATAAAGATTATATTAATGGCATCTTGACTTGTTTTCTTAGCCTGCATACTTTTATTAAAACATTCACTTAATGTGAACGTTCAGACCTTGTTAACTTTCCTCTTGAAATGGTTTTTTTTTTTCCCTCCTGGCCACGTTGCACAGCATGTGGGATCTTAGTTCCCCTGACTAGGGATTGAACCTGTGCCCCCTGCAGTGGGAGCTCAGAGTCTTAACCACTGGACTGCCAGGGAAGTCCCTTGAAATGTTTTTAGTGACTTTGCAATGAATTCAAGGCCCACCAAGATGTTGTCCTTGCTTTTGTGTTCACATTTATTTGCTACTATTTCCAAGCTTCTACGTAGGAACGGTTCACTCCAGCCACACAGGACAAATTTGGTTAGCCTCATGTTTAATCACATTTGTTTCCAGTGTCTTGGTAATGGCCAAGGCCAATTTTTCTTCTTTTTTTCTTGAGCCTTTCCTTTCTAAGCTTTAGTCCTGTTTCATCAATTTTTTCTGTATCTTTAATGTTACCTTTCTCTTAACATGTGACCATTGTCAGACTTTCCCATATTAAAATGTTCAGCCCTGTCTCCTTTTGCTTAGTACTTTGTGTTCATTTTTAGTCCCCACTTTTTTCCTTGAAGTCAGTGGTTAAAGAATTTGTCTATATTCGTGGTCTTCCATTCTTTTTTTAACTCACTGCTACTAGAATCTGCCATCACCAAGTCCCTGACTTAGTTTTTAAAAAGGTCATTGATAACATTATCAAAGAACTGTAAAAAAAAAAAAAAAATCAGGATATATTATACATGCAAAATAGTGTCTGTAGTACATAATTTAAATAATCACAAAGTAAACATCCACTTACCTGGCATTTAACTTGAGAAATAGAACATTATGAGTATCTTTGAAGCCCCTTCCCCTGTTTCATCCTTTTCTCCCATCCCTTCTTCGAAACCTATAATCACTGTTGTGAGCTTTGTTTCAGTGATTTCTTAGTTTTCTCTATAGCTTCGCCACACAGAGTATTCCCAGTTTGTTTAGTTTGTTCTGTTTATATGAATAAAAAATGAAATACTAATTAAATCATAGTATATGTTCGCCTGTGTCTTGAATCATATGTATGCGTATCTCATACCATGATTTTGAGATTATTCTGTTCTAGAGTGAGGAGCTGTAATTCATTCATTTTCATTACTATATAGCATTTCATTGTATGACTAGAACATAATTTTCCTCATCTAAATGTTAATGGACAGTTAGATGGCTTGTTTTCGTTGTGTGAAATGATATCTCTCAATAATCTTAATTGTGCATTTCAGTAGGCTTGTCAGTGTGTCTTTAGTTGTACGTTGTGCAGAGTCAGTGCTCAGTATATGCTTGTAGAACGGATGAGTGAGTCTTCATTGTAGTCAAGTGGTCTCATTGTTCCTAGAGAAGATCAAGCTAATTCTTCCTATTGGACTTTTCATGTAAAACCCACCTTGTTCCCCCTAAACCAGGCTGAATCTTACCTTTCTTATGTACATTACACTTCTGATACTCAAAGTATGGTCCAAGGACCAGCAAGACAAGCAGAATTGGCCTCGCCTGGTAGCTTGTTAGAAATGCAGAAATACAGTATTTCAGAATTTTTCCTGATCTACTGTTGCAGGTAATTTATAGCATATTAATGTTTGAGTAGTACCGCTCTGGGCCACATCAGTCTCTTCCTTTCTCTGAACTTCTTGTGGTGACAGCTTGTGTTGCTCATCTTAGCGTGTAATCATATGCTGTGAATGAAAGGTTTACTGTATATTAAGGAGAGTCAGGAGGAGTACTAGTAGGTATCCCTAAGTAAGGTAGTTTACCTGCCTTAGGTAGGCAAACCTAAGTCCATCTGACTTTTTCATCTCAGGTTGCTTCCAAGGTTTGGATAACCTTGCAGACATCCTGGGCATTGTTTCTTTCCCTTAAGGCGAGAAAGCTTGTTGAAATCCATTTCCTTTTTTAAAAAAACTTAATGACAGTGCTTGCTTCCTGTGTTTATGGCATATACACCACTGGTGACGAGCTATATTAGTGTTGTTCCTTGTAGCTTTGTGGGGATGATTGAAGGAGCTTAGCATACGTGGTATTTCACATGGAGATGATTTAATAAATAGCATTTCTGGACCTTAGTTTCTTCTGCTTTAATGTGAGGATAAGGCATGGCCTTCCTCCTGTAATAAATAAAAGCTTAACATATAAAATTTCCGACTGATGTTTAATCATTGTCAATAACAGTTTTAGTAGCTGGGATTGATTTTAATAGTTGGTATTAGTTACAGTGGGATTCCAAACTGGATGCCTGACCAAGTAAATGGAATATAATGAGAAATTTAAACTGTAGTTGTTGCAGTCTAGATGAAATGGCATGTATCACTTCGCAAATGCCTGCTTCGACATTAAAAGGTGTGGGCACAGTAAGTCTTTTACATCAGATTACTGGTTTTTTATCTTTTGCTTTCTTGTCACCTTTGGCTTCAACTAGCTCCTGTATAATTAGAAGTTCTGATCTTATTATCCAGGATTTCATAAGTTTATGCAGATATTTTAAGCCTTGGCAACCTTTTTCTGGGCCTTTAGCACCAATATTGGGGAGAAAAGCCTCTGTAAATCATTAGGCTTTGAAGAGGGTGTTTGCCAGTTCTTATTTTTGTGGTCGGATACTCTCACTTTTTACTTTACCAAGTCTCCTTTAGATGGTTTTTTAGATAAAAGTTCCTGATTTCAGCACTACATGAAAACTTGGTTGCATTTGCGTTTCTCTGGGAAATTAGTTCATAATTTTGTTTTTGTAAAATATTTAAATTACGGTACTTGGATATTATTTCATTTGGCAGGGTATGGGAAAATATACTTAAAGAGAAAATAACTTTATCTTTTCCCCCTGCAAACTACTGTTTGTAGAAGATTGTTCCATAAAATGGTTATCTCCTGTAAAGATTAGACTTGATAGCAAAGTATAGTATAATTTACATATCCATCTATTTGATGACAAACTGTACTTGTTTCATCAAAACTGAAGGGCTGAAGTGCGTACTGGTATATACCAGAGCCGTATTCTGGAGTTTTATTGATGTTGGTACCAAGCCCAAGCATACAAGAAAAAAAAAATGGATTTAGCAAAATAGTGGTAACTCAGTATTAACTTACTCAAAATATAAAACTTTTTTACTCTTTGAGTCTGCATATCAACTGTATTTTAGCATAAAATTTTAAGGATTTATTTTCCTCCCAAATAGTACCTAAATGCCACAGGTGTTCATTGTATCTTGATGATTAATACGAAGCATTTTTTTTTCTCAATACCTTTACCTTCTATCCCTGTCCCCAACTAGTTTCATTTGATATAAGTAGCAAATGTTTATCTATGGGATAGCAGTAATGTGCTAAAATTGGATGTTTTAGAAAACAAAAAATGGTATACATTCATAGTAAGAAAACTTTGGAGAAATATAAAAAACACAAAGGAAATTAGTTTATAAGCTCATAACTTGAGGGTGGGTACACTATTAAGAGTTCGGAATTTTCTTTTCTAGCGTTTCTCCAATGCTTTAATAAATATCTGTAGTTGAAGTTAATGGGTTAAAGGTGGTTGTGCACATTTTAAAGCATATTAAGCATGTTGTCAAACTGCTCTCCAGAACAGTTGTATAGTTCAGTGTGCTTTCCCACTTACAGAGTATAGAGTGCTGTTTCTTGATACCATTGCCACCTGAAAGTTATGGTTTCTAAAAATCTTAGCCTTTATTTTTAAAATTAAGTATGCCTGTTAGTATGCTTGTTACAGTGATTCATCAATTCAGTAAACATTTCCTGTCTGGTAGTGATAACACTCACAGATCTGCCCAAGTCACCCAGTCTTCTGGTATTATCTTTGATTGTTCCTTAGGGTTTCCCTTGGATTCTCTTAAAGTCACTTACTTAGTAGCTGTGGTCCTAGAATGCAGAAACTCCTTGGAAAAATCCTCATTACACAAAATAAAATCAAACTTTACAGCCTGACTTTTAAGATCCTCTTTACCTTTTGTTTGTAGTCTGCAAATGAGAGCGTGTAGATATACTGTTTTCAAGTTTGGTTTAAGGGTAGCCTTTAAAACAAAACCAACATCTTTTTCTTTTGGGTAGAAGAAAACCCATTTTAGATTTTGTACAGAAATGCATAACCTTCAGTTTTGTTCTGAAGGACCTCTTGAGGATAAAGAAGGTGAATAATCACCTCCTCCTGGGATTATTGTGGTATAGTTTTTATGCTGGAAAGTTCAAGTGCTTTTAATTTATTAAACCTGTTTAATTAAACACAGCCATTTCTCTGGGTACGCATGGTACACAAATCAAAACGCAAAAAAGAGTAGGTAGTGAAAAGAAACTGTCACTTTCATTCCTATCTTCAACCACCCTCTTCTCAGGGGCAGTCATAGTTACTCTTTTTGAATGTTTCCTTCTGGACCTATTTTGGCAAGTATTGCCTCCTGTTAAGGAAGCAGAAACAAACTGTAATCGAAGCACCTAAAAATCACCTTAAGGCCTTCTAATTAAGCAGTGGTTCATGCTGCTGAATATAATAAACAAACTGTGTTGGGAAGCAGACAGCTCATAACAGCTTTGAAATTTTGTTTGTTTTGTGTTAGAGGGGAAATGAATTTTGTTCCAGCTAAGACTTTTAGTTTAGGAAAATTATCTTCTAGCTATATGTGGGAAAATTTGCTTATTGGTTATGTATATTGAGTTGGTAAAGTAAAAATTTAATATTATCAGTTAAATATCCTTTTCAGTTAACATTGAATTGAAATTATACATTTGTATGTTTGATTGCATCATTGTACTTTCTGATGACTAATTTTTATGATGAGAGCAGAGCTACTCTGTTGAATTTCTTGAGGCTGCGTTGTCCTTCTTCCCCTTTCCCCAACAATTAATAGTTGATTTAACTTTAAAACTGTGGACCATCAGTGAGCATTAGATTCAAGAGAATAATTATGAAATACGGTCTTTCAACTGCAATATTATAGAAGCAATATTGGTTAAGTGTATTGGAACATTGTAACTAATCCCATATGTGTCAGGAGCAAAATATCTTTTTTTTTTTTTTTATTGAAGTTACTTGAATTTCTTTCACATCAAAACTTAACAGCAGTGATTGAAATCCTATTTATTATTTGACTCAGCCAGTTATGAAATGGAACCCCATCCCACTTGAGCCATAAAATGTGTTAAATTTAAGACTAATGCTGCTTTCTGTTTTTTGAATTTACATTTTGGCAGTAACTACCTTCTTTGTTCAGTGTTAGAAAAAATGATCCAGGCTTAAGCAAATAAGAAAACTGCCAAGTTCACAGATCAGTCAGTGAGAGAAGCCAGAATTAAATGAAAGTCTAGATATTGACTTTACAGAATATGCTAAGGGGAGAGTCTGTGGCATTACAGGTTCTTTGAGACTAAAGTTCTTCTACAGTAATAGCTGTTCTTTGACGGTGATTGATGTGAGAAGTTCAGGCTGTGGACCTTACTTCCCAGAATCTACAAAACTGGAATAAAGCCAGCTAGGAATCATGCATCCTGTCTGACCTCTTCTGTCTGGCTAGCAACTGGTGCAGTTTGGGCTTTACCTTTTTATTTCAGACTTTTAAGAAACTCTTGTAGTGGATCTAGTCTTTATTTTTAGCAAGGATAATGATGTTTTTAAGGAAACTTACATCAATCCATCCATACACATATACACAATATTTTGAATAAATCAGTTAATCAATTTACTCACACTCTTTACTTTTTAATGCAGATTAAAAAAATCTTGTCCTGAAACCCTGTGGTACTGGTTGTTATAAGAGATAGCTCTAGGTACAGATGCCTGATAAGTCTTAACAAAAATGGAAATTTGGCGTTAGGTGGCTGATTTTTAATAAGTCATATTTATATCTTATAAGACTGAAAAAAATCTCTGAGGAATAGACTCTGAACATTCTGAGGAGACAAGGGTAAGTGCCATGAGGGTATCTGGCATAGTCTAGTCACTCACTAAATTTTTGTGGGATAGATAGATGGATGGATGAATGAAAGAGATTAGGTAAAATATTTATTGTAAAATAGTAGTTGTAATAGTAGCTAACGTTTATTGAGGCTTTACTAGGCACAGTGTGATAGGTACTTTGGGTGGGTTATTTTTTAATCCTTGTTAACTATGCTGTGAGAATAGGTACTGACTGATTTATCTCCATAGGAGATAGGTGGTAAGGTAACCTGCTTAAGCTGGCGCTCAAGCTTAATTTTGAATTCTAGTGCCCAGACTAAACTATGCTATATGGTTTTCCTGTTTGTACAGACCAGAGGTTCACATTTGTGTGTACTTGTAAGAATTAATTTTAAGCTTTTACTAAAGTTTTCTCTCTCACTTGAACATTATTTTTTTTCCACAAAAATAAAGATTAATTCTAGAGTTACTGTGTACTAGACAACAAATGGAAGACAGCAAATCAAGGTTTGCATGTTGGGGCTTCAGCTGGGCTCACTCATTCGATACATGATTTACTGTCTTACCTCTGTCTTACAGAGCATGTGATTCAAAGTGGAGTTCTGCTACTGGAATGAGTTTGTTTTTACCCTTCCTAAAAATACAGAGTTCAGAATAGAATCAAAACTAAGAGAATAGTGGTCTGAGCCCAGCAAGTGCCTGTCCTCTCCTGTAGCAAGTGGGGGTTGGGGGGAAGCTATGGGTTTGATAGCTACACAGTTTAGAGTTCACATCTATTGAGATAATGTTATATTTTGAGAGACTTCGTTATCAGTGACATAAATAAGGAAGTGTTTGATTATAAACTCTCAATGTTCCACTCCTGGAGTTGGGAGAGAACGGTACCTGCCTAACGTTACAGGTTCTATAAACCAGTGCTGATTAAGTTTGAACTGTTATTGGTCTGCCTGAGACAAGCACGGGATTCAGACTGAGTCTTTAGAAACTTTGACAGCAGTTTAATATTGCTTTGTAGCCAAGCGTGTGACCTCTGGGCTTGTGTTCTCTATGTCTTTAAAAATATGTTTTCACTTTCTAGTAAGTAATTTTTATTCTTTGACTAAAATATTGGTCTGTGGTGGGCGGGAGGAAAATGAGTTCTTTGCTGCTTGTAGTTTGAGAAGTACTGTTACAAATGATTTTTATGCCTATTTTAGATAATAGCATCTTCCTATAACCAGAGTCTAATAATATTTAGTAGAACCTACCTAAAATAATATTGTGGTCACTAAATACCACTAATTTTACTTTTTTTATTATCAGGTTTAATGGTAAAACATTTTAATAATGTCAACATTTCTTACCTGTGAACTCTAACAAGATGAACAAATAGATTCAGTGTTTGTTTTCCCTAGGTGCACAGTGCAGGTTGCAACCTCAGAGCAGTCCTTACGAGCTCAGCTTTATAAAAGAAGGTTAAAAATGATAGATGGTATAGTTCTAACAATTTGGAACTACTTAGGTCCCAAATCATTTAAACTGGGCTTTCAACAGATCCTTTTTATGTGTAGTACAGAGACAGTGGGAAACCTGCTGCTTTTCCTGGTGAAGATTTATTGCCATAAGTTTGCACAAAGTTTGAATTGATATTTTGCTGATTTATAATTGGCTTAGGTTAGGCTTCTCTTAAACAGATCTCTCTGCTTGTTGAAAACCAGTCTATGTATCTAGAAGTTACCTCTTTCACCTTAATGGTGTGTACGTATGCATATTTTCTGGTAATTTTTGTATGTGTGCAGCGACATCTGTGAATTGAGTTGAAGAGTGACCGTATCAACAAGAGATTAGAATTTAAAGTCAGCAGGTGCTCAGGCTTATAGTGTGTGGATTTTTTCTTTTTCTTTTCCTTTCAGAGCCACTTAACCATGCTTCATTCAGTCCATATTTTTTTTTAATGTACCCCAAAGAACATGCTAAAATCAAGATATAGTATGTCCACACCATTCTGTCAACTCAGGAGCACTGTCAAAAAAGGAATTTAAATTAGTTTGTTCTTCTTTGTGCAACTCCATACAGTAAATTGCAGTGATTGCTGTATTTTAAAATAATTTCCCTTAATTTTTTCTTTATTTGATGTTTTTTGAATTAAAAGCAAATACATGCTTATTAAGACTAAGTAAATAATACAAAGATTTATAGAAGAAAAGGTATGTCCTTCCACACCATTCTTGTTCATACAAACATAAATGCATAACTGCATGTATGTAATACATTTTTATTAGTACTTTTTAAAACTCTTTCTAACCCTTTGTGTGTCATGGGCCTCTGGGAATCTGGCAAATGCCATGGACCTTTTTTCCAAGAAAATGCCCTTAAGTATGTAGACACAAAATATTGCATTTGATTTTAAGAGGTTCTTAGATCTCTTCAAGTTCATTTGTGACCTTCAGGTTTGAATGTTTGCTTTTAGGGTTTATAGACTTGGAGGAGTATACTTGTTAATGTAGAATTTTGGGTAGTGTGGATTCTTTTTTTAGCCATGTCTTTTTTTTGGGGGTGTGTGTTTGTTTGTAAACATGTAAACATCCAATTTCTGGTGAATTAGTTTTACATAAACAGATTTTTCTAGGTAACTGAAATTGTCTATTAATTACCTAATTAATTTCATTAAATTCTAAAGTACTTTAAAAGAAAAATTCTGAATGTTATACTTTGACTTCTAAAATAATACAGATTTGTTTTTGATTTATTTTGATTTATTTTTGATTACTTAGGCTTATTATAAACTTGAGTTATTTTGAACTTGAGTTTATATATACACATATAAAATATAAATAATGTCAGAATATAGCAGTGGTTCTTAATCTAGTTCCTTGGGCCTTATAGCATTTCAGGGGATCTTTGAACTCTGAAATTGGGGATAAAATTTGGAGTGGGTACATATGAATTGTTTCTTCATCATGTAGACATTTTAAAAGTACATACAGTTTTTTTAAAGTTAAGGTATTATTTATACACAATAAAACCCACTCATTTTAAATGTACAGTTTGATGAACTTTAGTAGTTGTAAATAATTATATAATGGGAACCACAATTATATAGTTATTTGTGACCGTCTGCTCTCGGTATCCTCCCCCTCACCTTGGCCCCAAGGCAACCACTTATCAGCTGTGGTTTTGCCTTTTCTAGAATTCCAAATAAAGGAAGTCATATAGTACATAGCATTTTGTTGACTTCTTTCACTCAGTATAATGTTTTTGAGATTCCCTGTTGTTGTATTGATACTTTGTTCCTTTTTAGTGCTGAGTAGTATTCCATAGAATGGATGGCCTATTGCAGTTGTTTATCCACCTGTGTTTGGTAGACTTTTGGGTTGCTTCCAGGTTTTGGCTCTTATGAATAGTGCTACTGTGAACGTTTGTGAACATATTTTTGTGTGAATATGTTTTTATTCTTCTTGGGTAAATTCTGAGGAGTAGGAATTTGGATCATGTAGTAAGTTTATATTTAACTATACGATATTGCAATTACTGTTTTCTCTCTTTCCACCAACAATTTTCATGGAGCTCTAGCTTTTTGGAAAGGTCTTAGTTTCCACTTCCTTGAGTCAAACAAGTCAACACCCCATCTGCTGACCCAGGACAGAGATTGGGCTGCAGACCAGTTCCTTACCCTTGGGGATTGTATCTAGGTCTGATGTACCTTTGGATACTGCTGTGTTAACTCACAGGGTTAATGCTCTGGTCTGTGAGTTTTCTCTTCTAGCTTGGTTGACTGTCTAGTTAAGCTTTTCAGAAATGCAGCTTATTCATCATTTCTCCATGCACACAGGAGTAGAGGGGGTTGAGGTACTTCGTATTCGTATATTGCAAGGCCTGAAAGTTCCAGATTCAGTTCTTAAATTACTTTTTAACTTTGAACTTCATTAGAGTTGCTACCTTGATTAGAAGAACTTTGGGTGGTAACTTCGTAGATGTACGTTTACCAGGTAAAGATTAACCTTGACAGTGGTATTAGAAATATTGCTGATTATAAAAGCCATGGCAAACCTTTCCTGAAAGGATTTTATTAACATATTGTTTCATAATTCATCAACAAAAATGATATGAAATTGTTAGTTTTGAATTATGTAATAGTATCTTAGGATGTAACTGAGTCTGCTAGGAGATTGGGTTTATTATTTATATACCAGAGCTTTTGGTAAAAACATGAGAGTGTACTACTACTCCCACCCTACTGTTCATCCCTCTTTAGGCCTTTTTGTTCCCTTAAAATACAACTTGTATATTTTATGAAAAGCAAATATTAGTATTTTTTTGAACTAGTGTTTAAAACCCATAGTTGGCAAATATTCACTTCACCCAGCTCTTCGTAGGGCTGACTGCTTGTTCTTCAGCTCTCTGCTCAGGGGTCATATCAGAGAGGCCTTTTCCAGATCAACCTAACTAACAGCACATTTCTCTATTTTCTTCATGGTGCTTTTAACAATGTATAAGCACGTTAATTAATTGTCATTCTAGAATAGTGGTTCTTAAACTGTGAGAATCCCCAACACTCTTTTAGAGGCTGTCCGAGATCTAAACTATTTTCGTAATAATAACTACAAACATTATTTGTCACTTTTACCCTCATTCTTTCATGAGTGTTTAATGGAGGTTTTCAGATGCTACATGATGTGTTATGTAAAAGACTGAATGCAGAAGCAGATAGGGGAATCCAGTTGTCTTTTATTAAGCTAGACATTAATAGGATTTACAAAACTATAAAACAGTGTCATTCTCCTATCCTGGTTAAAATTTATTTATTTATTTATTTTTTTAACATCTTTATTGAAGTATAATTGCCTTACAATGGTGTGTTAGCTTCTGCTTTATAACAAAGTGAATCAGTTATACATATACAATATGTTCCCATTTCTCTTCCCTCTTGCATCTCCCTCCCTCCCACCCTCCCCATCCCATCCCTCTAGGTGGTCACAAAGCACCGAGCTGATCTCCCTGTGCTATGCGGCTGCTTCCCACTAGTTATCTATTTTACATTTGGTAGTGTATATATGTCCATGACACTCTCTTACCCTGTCACATCTCACCCCACCCCCTCCCCATATCCTCAAGTCCATTCTCTAGTAGGTCTGTGTTTTTATTCCCGTCTTGCCACTAGGTTCTTCATGGCCTTTTTTTTTTTTTTTTTTTCCCCTTAGATTCCGTATATATGTGTTAGCATACTGTATTTGTTTTTCTCTTTCTGACTTACTTCACTCTGTATGACAGACTCTAACTCCATCCACCTCATTACAAATACCTCCATTTCATTTCTTTTTATGGCTGAGTAATATTCCATTGTATATATGTGCCACATCTTCTTTATCCATTCATCTGTCGATGGACATTTAGATTGCTTCCATGTCCTGGCTATTGTAAATAGAGCTGCAATGAACATTTTGGTACATGACTCTTTTTGACCTATGGTTTTCTCAGGGTATATGCCCAGTAGTG
The DNA here is from genome assembly GCF_965194825.1 of Balaenoptera physalus. Taxonomy (NCBI): domain Eukaryota; kingdom Metazoa; phylum Chordata; class Mammalia; order Artiodactyla; family Balaenopteridae; genus Balaenoptera; species Balaenoptera physalus. Next base: position 63,899,944 of record NC_138895.1, on the reverse strand, counting down.
GGATTGCTGGGTCGTATGGTAGTTCTATTTGTAGTTTTTTTAAGGAACCTCCATACTGTTCTCCATAGTGGCTGTATCAATTTACATTCCCACCAACAGTGCAAGAGTGTTCCCTTTCCTCCACACCCTCTCCAGCATTTATTGTTTCTAGATTTTTTGATGATGGCCATTCTGACCGGTGTGAGATGATATCTCATTGTAGTTTTGATTTGCATTTCTCTAATGATTAATGATGTTGAGCATTCTTTCATGTGTCTGTAGGCCATCTGTATATCTTCTTTGGAGAAATGTCTATTTAGGTCTTCGGCCCATTTTTGGATTGGGTTGTTCGTTTTTTTGTTATTGAGCTGCATGAGCTGCTTGTAAATCTTGGAGATTAATCCTTTGTCAGTTGCTTCATTTGCAAATATTTTCTCCCATTCTGATGGTTGTCTTTTGGTCTTGTTTATGGATTCCTTTGCTGTGCAAAAGCTTTTAAGTTTCATTAGGTCCCATTTGTTTATTTGTGTTCTTATTTCCATTTCTCTGGGAGCTGGGTCAAAAAGAATCTTGCTGTGATGTATGTCATAGAGTGTTCTGCCTATGTTTTCCTCTAAGAGTTTGATAGTGTCTGCCCTTACACTTAGGTCTTTAATCCATTTTGAGTTTATTTTTGTGCATGGTGTCAGGGAGTGTTCTATTTTCATACTTTTACATGTACCTGTCCAATTTTCCCAGCACCACTTATTGAAGAGGCTGTCTTTTCTCCACTGTATATGCTTGCCTCCTTTATCAAAAATAAGGTGCCCATATGTGTGTGGGTTTATCTCTGGGCTTTCTATCCTGTTCCATTGATCTGTATTTCTGTTTTTGTGCCAGTACCAAACTGTCTTGATTACTGAAGCTTTGTAATATAGTCTGAAGTCAGGGAGCCTGATTCCCCCAGCTCCATTTTTTGTTCTCAAGATTGCTTTGGCTATTCGGGGTCTTTTGTGTTTCCATACAAATTGTGAAATTTTTTGTTCTAGTTCTGTGAAAAATGCCAGTGGTAGTTTGATAGGGATTGCATTGAATCTGTAGATTGCTTTGGGTAGTAGAGTCATTTTCACAATGTTGATTCTTCCAATCCAGGAACATGGTATATCTCTCCATCTATTTGTATCATCTTTAATTTCTTTCATCAGTGTCTTATAATTTTCTGCATACAGGTCTTTTGTCTCCTTAGGTAGGTTTATTCCTAGATATTTTATTCTTTTTGTTGCAATGGTAAATGGGAGTGTTTTCTTAATTTCACTTTCAGATTTTTCGTCATTAGTGTATAGAAATGCAAGAGATTTCTGTGCATTAATTTTGTATCCTGCTACTTTACCAAATTCATTGATTAGCTCTAGGAGTTTTCTGGTAGCATCTTTAGGATTCTCTATGTATAGTATCATGTCATCTGCAAATAGTGACAGCTTTACTTCTTCTTTTCCGATTTGGATTCCTTTTATTTCTTTGTCTTCTCTGATTGCTGTGGCTAACACTTCCAAAACTATGTTGAATAATAGTGGTGAGAGTGGGCAACCTTGTCTTGTTCCTGATCTTAGTGGAAATGGTTTCAGTTTTTCACCATTGAGGACAATGTTGGCTGTGGGTTTGTCATTAAAATTTATTTTTGAAAAGGTAAATGTTTTACAGAAATGTGAAACAATGTCATTTTTGTATCCTGATTAAGTTTTTTGTTTTGGAAAGTAGTTATTTTTCATAAAAATGTAATTTAAGTTAGTTTGTGATGCATTTATTGTTTTAAGTGAATAAGGTATTTTGAACATTTTTTGGTTTGAATTTTCATATGTAAATATCAATATAAAAGTTCTTTGAGGTCCACAGTAGTTTTTAAGAGTGTTAAAAGGGCCCTTTGATCAAAATATGTGAGAACTGATGTTCTAAAATATAAGCCCCATGAAAGTAAAGGCCTTATGTATTTGATTTAGTTTCATATTCACAGGGCCTGGCATTGCTATAACTGGCCTGTAGAAGTCACTCAGCAAATATCTGGGTGAATGGATTAATGAGTGAATGAAAGAAACTGAAAAGAACAGAATTCTGGTGATTCTGTGCAGGACTTCCAAGTTTTTCTGTAGTAATGGGTCTTTGTAGACATCATATTTGATAGAAAATTACTCCAATTCATCAGAAAGCATAATCTTTATTTTGGTCAGATTTAAATTGTTTCCTGGTATGGAACTGAAAGTTTCTGATGTGATTTTGATTAGAGATTCTGCTAAGTGTTCCTTTCCAGGAAGGATGGAAGATTTAACCCATCATGCTTATTAATTAACTCGAAGTTTAGGTTGATTGACTTCTGGTATAATTAATTTATTTAGATATTTTAGATTATTATTTATATTTTATCCTATAGTATTGAGAATACTTTCTGTCTTGGAAGTTAAACTCTTTGTTGCTTTTAGCCTTTTGTTCAAAGTTAGGTTTTCATTTTTTTTTTAAATGCCAGACACTTAAAGAAATAGTATTTTGTTCATTGGAGATTAGAAATAGTCTGCTTTGCTTTTTCTAATTGTCTGCACTGAATAGTAAACAATAGTAGGAAAAAATGGTTCCTCTAGGGTACTTTCAGCAGACAGGAAGTCTGTTTACTGTCTTGCAGGTTGGGATTCTTTGGCAAGATTTGCCCATCCTGAGAACATGCAAACTTCAGAAAGCTAGGAGATGGTTCTAGAGACTGCTGACCTATTCCAAGAGCAGTACTTACTGTGCAGGGCATATCAAGGAGGTTAATAAGCATTTAGACTCAGAATATGACAATGTTAGGGAGGTGTAGAAGAATTTGGTAATTTCAGATTCGCTGGCCAGTTTGTTTCTGTCCCGTAAGGCATAATTTGTAGAAGAATCTTCACTTACCTGCTAATTTATAGGATCAAGGAACCTGGTCGGCACTAGTTCATAAGTAGTCATAAATATGGGGTCAAGCTATAAAGGGTAAGTTTTACTCTGCTATAGACATGTGAATACTTCTCAGATGAACTGCTCACATTACCTTTCCTCTCATTTTTTTATTGTAGGGATCCTTCCAAGTAGGGCTTGAGCTTCTCTTTATGCTTTTATAAATAAAAGGTTCATTCTTGGGTCTGTATTTCTCAGTGTACTCACTTTTTAGCAACACAGGGAGTCTTAAAACAGGAAAGAAAACTTGTGGTTTAACCAGTTGAGTGCATTGCAATCACCTGAGAAGTTAGAACAAAAGGACTTCCCTGGTGGCGCAGTGGTTGAGAGTCCGCCTGCCAGTGCAGGGGACACGGGTTCAAGCCCTGGTCTGGGAAGGTCCCACATGCCGCGGGGCAACTAAGCCCATGTACCACAACCACTGAGCCCGTATGCCACAACTACTGAGCCCGTGTGCCTAGAGCCCGTGCTCTGCAACAAGAGAAGCCACCTCAATGAGAAGCCCATGCACTGCAACAAAGAGTAGCCCCTGCTCCCCGCAACTAGAGAAAGCCTGCACACAGCAACGAAGACCCAACACAGCCAAAAACAAAAAAAACAAAAAAACCCCACCTCATTAAAAAAAATCAACAAAAAACTGAACAAAAAAGGAAGGCTGGTCCATACCACCTCATTAAAAGTTAGAATGAAGTAGGATGTTAGAATCACCTGGAGAATCTAAAAACAAAAATAGAAACCAAAACCAAAAAAAAAAAAAAAAAAGCCCACAAAACCCCAAACCCAAAAAACCAGTATAGGAACCCCAACTCAGGTTAACTAACTCTGATTTTCAGGGATTGGGTTTCAGGCATCAGTATTTTAAAAATACTGATGGCTGTCATATGTAGCTAGGGTGAAGACCTCTCTTCATTTATTTAAAAAAGCTCTCCAGGTCATTTTGATACGCTAAGAACATTTGTGATGCTTATAAACAAAATATAATAGAGGGGTATGTTTTTGTTTTGGGGAGCTATGAAGCTTTCCATGTACCTTGCTTTCAAGAGTCAGGACAGATAGCATGACATCAATAAACAGGATTAATTAAGAGTATATCAGCAGTGTTTTATGGACAGAAGCATATGATTGGTTGGAGGGAGAGAAAAATGAAAGGCCAGTGAGCATGACTGAAACAGGACATGTGTGGTGGAACGTTCCCATCTTGTGGCTTGTGAGGATAGTGCTGCTAAAGATAAAGAGCTGAATCGCATTCTTACAATCAGTGGCAGTTTCCTGTTCATGCTACTTCTTGTTGTCAGGGCACAAAAAATGTGACCACCAGTACCATTCCCTCAGTCTTTTTGCTGCAGGTCCCTGTAAATCCTTCACTGAACTTTTCTTACTCCATGCAGAAACCCTGCGTCTACAACTTAGTTACAGAGACTTCTTCCAGAGCTGTTGCCCCTGCATTCTGTTTCAACCTTGTTATGAAAAACATATTTGGAGCCTAAAGTTACTCAGTTACTGTGAAGTAAGTAATTAAACATACCTTGGTGTCAGAAGTCAATCTCACTTTCCTGATTTAATAAATCTATGTAAGATTATCTGTTTCCTCCTCTGTAAAATGGGAAAATAATATTACTGACTTTGTAGAGTGATTGTGAGGATTAAATGAGTAATTGCATGTGAGGCACTTGGTGGAGTGCTTGACATAAGTGATTGATAAATGTTTACCATTCATTCCTTTAGCAAATATATTTTGAGTATTTTTTATGTGCTAGTACCTGTGTTGGGTGTTGAAGATGTGGTGAGTAAAAGCATCCCTTCATTTTTACGAGGACATTTAAGAGGGGAGGCCATGAGCAGTACATGGATTCTTACTTATAAATACCAATAATATGTGGAATATTTTTCTATATACAGTTAAGTTCTTGGTTATTTGGGTAGAATATCAGAAGCCTGTATGTCCGTAGGTTCCCTCTGCTCAAGAGTTTCCTTTTGACATCTAAATGAGCCTACTCTGAAGTTTGTAATGCAATTCCAGTACATTATTTTTTGAACTAAAAATTGAGATTTTAATGTGTATATAGGAAATAGGAAGGCTATAAAATGTCAAAGTGAAGAATGAGTTTGCTTAGTTTTGATAAAGTTGTTTTTTTCTGAATGTTTTATTTCATCAGATTTTATTAAATTGGCAAGATCATTTTAGTGATCACCAGGCCTTTTCTAAAGGCTTCTATTTTGGACAGCCATAAATGCTAGAGAGAATTCATCTTTAAAATTGAAATACTCTTTCCTGAAACTGTCACCTGTGGTCCTTAGTTTGCCTTTCAAAGTAAGACGCATCCTCTAGTGCTTCACTATTTGGAAAGTGCTCTTTGTGAGTGTCCCTAGCGTGGAGAGAGATTTGAATTCATTGAACTGGTTCTCATCACAGAGTTTTAAACTCTCTCTCTTATAATTAGCCCTTTTGGGGTATACTTATTCATGTTGATTGTGTTTAGCCGATGGTTAAACCGCTGTGCTTTTCCCGTTGCTTGGTTGAATACTGTTAATGGTAAATTTTCTCTTGATTGTCATAGAGAACTGGCTGTAACAGGTCAGCATGCTAGAAAGAGTGAGATAATCATTTCTTTTGCTTGGAGCGCTGTGCTTCTGTGGAGCTGTATAAATTGCGTTGATTCTTGGGGCAAGCATATCAGGCTGTTATGCTGTTTGGTTACATTGCTCCCAACCCCTTTACAGTTCACTTTGGTAAGAGTGAAGGCAGTGTTTCAATATAAGATATTTTTAAACTATGCTAATTTGTTTTTAAACATAATTATTTTTTCTCACCTCTATTTTCTTTATAAAAGGAAATAAGGTTATTGTGGCCTGACTTTTTGTGAAATTATGCTGGGCCCTAGTCATCAATACTCCTTTTTGCACACACAGGAACCAGCTGTTAGGAATCAGTTCTAGGATTTGTGCAAAGATCTACGTTAAGTTCAGATACCTTCTAGCATCTCTCATTTACTTTGATTTCAACTGTGGTTCAGTGATCTCATTAATAGGGTTAAGTATCCAGGAAACTAGGTAAACTACACAAGTTGGTAGGTGTATTTGTGATAACTCTTTATCAGTTTTATTTATCCCTTCTTAGTCATTCATGTTTCTTCTGTTCTTTAAGTGTGTGAAATGATTGTTCTTGGCAGAGAGTCAAGTTGAATAGGAATTAAACAGTTCTGTTTTCTTTTTATTGATAAAGTCAGTAATATTGATGATTTATTGAGCATTTATTACATGGCAGACCCTGTGTGAAGTATTTACTGTACATTTTCTCATTTTTAATAGTGTCAATAATGCTATGAAGTAGCTCCATTTTGCAAGTCAGAAGTCTAAGACTTAGGAAGATTAAATAGCTTTCCCAAGGTCACAGCTAATAAATGCTAGAGCTGTAAATCATTCCTATTCCTGCATGACCCCTTAAGCCCATTTTGTGCCTTTCAAGAAGTGGAGAGGTCTTTTATACAGGAATGTGTAAGGTTTGTACACTCTCGCCACTTCACAGCATTGAAGTAGTACACCAGCTAGTACTGCCAGTCCTACATTAAGCTCTTTTCCCTGCTGACAGCTTGCTGTTCTTAGGAGGTCTGGATCTTACACTGGTGTAAAGTCTTTTTGGGTCTGTTCATCACAGAGTCTTTGCTTCATATCTGTTCCTAACTCATGGTTTTAATTATTAAGTTACTGATATGAAAGTCATCTCCTTGTTAAAGTATGCACAAGAGCTTTGGAGTTTGACTTGGTTTAAATCTTGGTTCTACCATTTCCTGGATGTGTGATCTTTAGTCATTTGCTTCTCTCTGCTTCAGTTTTCTTATTTGTAAAATGAGTATAATAATGCCTTTTCCCGAAGGTAGTTGTGAGAATTACGTGATTGATAATACATGTAAAATAATTAGAATATTGCCTGGCACATGATGTTCAATAATTGTAACCTGTGTTACTCACTGGTTACCAATGATTTATTTCTGTCAATAATATACTTGTTTTAAATGAAACGCTAACCAGTAAGATACTCATTATCATTTTGTTGTTAGACTTATTTTTTCCCTCTGAGGACTTTCCGTTATATTTTAGACTGTATTGCCCTTTAGTCTTCAGGCCATGGGCTTGTACTTAATAATAGACTACTATTAATAAATACTATGTGCCAAGCACTATTCAAAGCCCATTAATGTATTACCAATCTCATGTTGTAGGAATTATTATTAATCATTACTGTTACTGTGAACTTTTAAATTAATTGCCTGTTCAATGATATTACCTCTTTATCTTTATGGAAATATTAAAGGAGAGAGTAATAGTAAGAGCTGACTAATCCATTAGAGATTATTTGGTGTATCCTTCTGGTTGAGAAAAATTAGGTAGTGCTAGAGACTGGGTTCTCTTTGTGTTCTCTGTTACCAAGCAGATTCTTCTTAGATACATGTTCCCATTGTTGCTTCCTCTGATTAATTAGATGCTCTGTTCAGGAACCATCTTGAGGTGTTGAGAATTTGTCAGAGGGTTCTGCTTTTAGGTGTTCAGATAATTGAGGTCTTTATCTCTGTGTTTTAATGATACTTTTATCATCTGTGGCAGGAAATTATCTTACTATTAACAAAGGTTAACAGGATCACTTTGTAATGATCTCAGGTTGAGGTGATGTTTGATTTGACTGAAGGAACTCTTGGATGGCAGACCTTTAGGGAGCCTTGACTTGAAGGTTGTGAGTGCTATACATGGACATTTTTGACATGTCTTCAAATTCCAAGAGTTTCAGATGTACATTTAGACTATGTAAGACTCTATTATTTATGTAAGGGTAAAGGAAATGATTTGTAAGGAATTTGGTTAGGCAAGTTTTATTTTTTCTTTGAAATAAAGGAAGTGTAAACTATAAGATGGTATTTAAGCTTCTTTCTGTTTTTTTTTCTTTTAGGTGGTATTAAAGATTATCAAACATTACCAAGAAGAAGGACAGGGAACTGAGGTGGTTCAAGGAGTGCTTTTGGGCCTTGTTGTAGAAGATCGGCTTGAAATTACCAACTGCTTTCCTTTCCCCCAGCACACTGAAGATGATGCTGACTTTGATGAAGGTAAGGGTACTCGTCTTACTGTGTCTTTGCAGTGTGCACAAATGGTTATTAATCCAATGTTCACCATAACCTTGGATAATCTGTTATTGGGAGTCTATCAGGGTAGCCTAGTTCTGAGTTTCTTGAAAAAAAAATTATACAAATTCTCTGAAATGAAGATTTATTATCAAAAACTTCACTAGTTTGGCCTTTACTTATTTGGAATTTGTGATTCTGATAATTTGGATAGGAGCTGTGCTGATGTTAACTTTCCCATTATGAAATCAGCTTGCCAAATACATTGTGAAGGACAGGGATTGTCATTGTGTCCAACACCCATTTCCTGCTATAGTATTTGGCTTACTGTTTAAGAAAAGATGAGTTGAGCTATCTACCTCAGAAAGACGGCACTCCTTAAGCATTTCAGGAGCATTTTATTTTTGTGCTACAGGTGTAATTGCTTTGTTAGCAAAGGCTAATAGTAGTTAAAAGCTCATCCCAAATGCCAAGGTCAGCATCCTAAAGGATTTAAAAAAAAATGTAGTTGAAAATAATTTCTCACTTGTCTGAACTCTCAGAACTCATTTTGTACATACCTTTTTTTTTAATGGCAGTTAAGACAAATAACATTTATCAGCTTAATTATTTTTAAGTGTACAATAGTGTTAACTTTATGCCACTTGTTGTGCAGCAGATCTCTAGAACTTCCATTTTGCAAAAACTTAAACTCCATATCCATTGACCACTCCTCCCCTTTTTGCCCTCCCCGAACCCCTAGCAGCCACCATTCTACTTTCTGTTTCTAAGAGGTTGACTGCTTTAGATACCACTTATAAGTGGAATCGTGCAATATTTGTCTTTTTGTGACTGGCTTATTTCACTTAGCTTAAGGTCCTTAAATCTCATTCATGTTGTAGCATATGGCAGGAGTTCCTTCATTTTTAAGGCTGAATAATACTCCCTTGTATGTATATACTATACTTTCTTTTTCCATTCATTCATTGATGGATATTTAGATGGTTTTTACCTCTTGGCTACTGTGAATAATGCTGCAAATGTCTCTTCAAGATCTTATTTTCAGTTCTCTTGGATATATAATCTTGTCAGAAGTGGGATTTGCTGGATTGTGTGATAATTCTGTATGTAATTTTTTTTGTAGAACTTTCATAGTGTTTTCCACAGTGACTACACCAGTTGACATTCTCACCAACAGTGCATGAGGGGTCCTTTTTCTCGATCTTCTTGCCAACACTTGTTATTTGTTGTCTTATTGATGATAGCCATTCCGACATGTGTGAGGCGATCTTTCATTGTGGTTTTGATTTACATTTCCTTGATATTAGTGATGTTGAGCATCTCTTCATATGCTTGTTGGCCATTTTTATGTTTTCTTTAGAAGGAGAAATATCTATTCAAGTCCTTTGCTAATTTTTTAGGATTTCTTTTGTTGTTGTTGCTCAGCTGAAGGAGTTCTTTATATATTCTGGATATTAACTCCTTCTCGTATATATGGTTTGTAGATGTTTTGTTCCTTTCACTCTCTTGTTTCCTTTGTTGCGCAGAAGCTTTAATATAATTTGACTTATCTATTTTTGGTTTTGTTGCCTTTGCTTTTGGTGTAACATCCAAGAAACCATTGCCAAGACCAATGTTATGAAGGTTCTTCCCTGTATTTTCTTCTAGGAGTTTTATGCCAGTGCCGTACTCTTTTGATTATTGTTGCTTTGTAATATGTTTTGGAATCAAGAAGTGTGAGGTCTCCAACTTTATTTTTCTTTCTCAAGATTATTTTGGCTATTTAGGGTCCTTTGGGATTCCATACAAATTTTAGATGGTTTTTTCCTATTTCTGCAAAAAAAAAAAATGCCATTGGGATTTTGATAGGGATTGCATTGAATCTGTAGATCACATTGGGTAGTATGGACATTTTAACAATATTAAATCTTCTAGTCCATGAATACAGGCTGGATGTCTTTCCATTTATGTGTGTCGTCTTTACTTTCTTTCAGCAGTGTTTTGTAGTTTTCAGTGTACAAGTGTTGCGCCGCATTGGTTGAGTTTGTTCCTAAGTATTTCATTCTTTTTGGTGCTATTGTAAATGAGATTGTCTTTTAAGTTTCTTTTTATCATTAATTTTCTATATAACTTTTAATTGATCAACTTTAACTTTGATAAAATGTTATCTCATTTGACTTCACATCCTTATAGTACCTTGAACATTTAATAACACAAAGTATATTCTTACTGAGGTTAATACCTTGATATTTCAGTTTGGTCTGCACATCTTTTTTGCATTAAGATAATACTTCTAGAAACTAACCAAGGCTGTTTTATTTTAGGCACTTAAGTATTTGCATTATTAAAAAACTTTCATGTAATATGCATTTTATTTTGTTTTATTTTAAGCCAGTCAGGGTCTCCTTGTTTCATTTGAACTACTGTAATATTAATATTAAATGTGTGTAATACTCACATAGGATTATGGTTGGGATTTCTCTTCAGTCTGTTTTGGCAGTATTAAGTTATCTCTATTCCCATATTCACCAGCCTATCTGGAGATACTTAATTATAATTCAGTAATAACTATTTTAGATCTGGAAGACAAGGGAGAAGACCAGGGATTGTTAGCACAATTTCTTTGATTTACAAGTTAGGAGCCTGAGAGGTTCATTTGAAGTGACTTACTCAGTTTCCTTGTTAGTGGCACAGTTGGGAGCAGAATCCATTCCTGAACAGTTTGCGTTGTCACGTGGCTTTCTCGGGTAATTAATTTTGTTTTATAAAATTCTCAATTTAGAATATGAGCAAGAAATAGCTGTTCAGTGCAAATATGGTAGATGAACAAAGCAAAATGTCTGACTAATTTTAGATCTTGATCATTGGAAGCTAACTTTTTTTTCCTGTTTTTTTAAAAAAAATTTTTTTTTATTATTAGTCATCCATTTTATACATATCAGTGTATACATGTCAATCCCAATCGCCCAATTCATCACAGCACCACCCCCCCCCCCCCCCCCCGCTGCCGCTTTCCCCCCTTGGTGTCCATATGTTTGTTCTCTACATCTGTGTCTCAATTTCTGCCCTGCAAACCGGTTCATCTATACCATTTTTCTAGGTTCCACATATATGTGTTAATATACGATATTTGTTTTTCTCTTTCTGACTTAGTTTACTCTGTTTGATAGTCTCTAGATCCATCCACATCTCTACAAATGACACAATTTCGTTCCTTTTTATGGCTGAGTAGTATTCCATTGTGTATATGTACCACATCTTCTTTATCCATTCGTCTGTCGATGGGCATTTAGGTTGCTTCCATGACCTGGCTATTGTAAATAGTGCTGCAATGAACATTGGGGTGCATGTGTCTTTTGGAATTATGGTTTTCTCTGGGTATATGCCCAGTAGTGGGATTGCTGGGTCATATGGTAATTCTATTTTTAGTTTTTTAAGGAACCTCCATACTGTTCTCCATGGAAGCTGACTTCTTTTATGGACTTGAGATAATTGGCCTTTGTACCTTTTCATTAACATGTGCTTTAAGAAGCTCATTAAAAAATGGTTTAATAACACCAAGATTAGAACAGACTTCAATTTAATGTTAAATAATAAAAAAAATTACAGGGCATTGTTTGCTGTATATTATATGTGCATTTCCTATAATCATTTACTCTACATAGTTGAAGGTTTTATCAGTCCCATTTTCCAGATTAGGAAACTGAGGCCAGCTTGTCCAGAATCATTTAACTGGCAATTGGTAGAATAGGGATTGAGATCTTTGGGTTCCTGGTCCCAAATCCCATGATTTTCCCACTAAAATGGTGTTGATTTTAGAAATTTAATGAAGTAGAAGCTAGTGATTAAAGGGTGTTGAGTGCAGAGCATCATCATTCTATATCATAAATTTGTTTTTGGGAAAAACAACTGAATTTGAATTAGATTTTCTTGGTTTGCCTTTGGAAGCTAGTAGGTTTTGCCATTTTTCTTATGTATGTGAATAATCTAAGGCAATGCTCTGTATTTCTTCATAGCCTCCTGTAGTAGTTTTAAATTTTAGGTTCTCTCACTTAATCCATTTATTTAAGTTTTTTCGATGTGAACCATTTTTTAAAGTCTTTATTGAATTTGTTACAATATTGCTTCTGTTTTATGTTTCGGTGTTTTGGTGGAGAGGAATTTGGGATCTTAGCTCCCCGACCAGGGATTGAACCCGCACCCCCTGTATTGGAAGGCGAAGTCTTAACCTCTGGACCGCCAGGGAAGTCCCCATTTATTTATCTTAATGGGCATTGGTATGCAGTCACCATTAGATGTTTATCAAACCTTGATAAAAGCTAAATTTTCCCATTATAGTCGTGCATGTTGATTATTTTAAATCGTGCTAAAGTAAAGGCCTGTTGTTTTGCTTACTGCTATTCTGGTATTATATGCTTGCTAAAACTAGTATTTATTCAGGGAAGGATCTTTTCCTCTGCTTTTCACCCTATGGAAGTAAAATACTCACCGAACATTTAATAAGTTTAGTGATTATGTATTTCGAGTTGTGTTAGGTTGGTTTTTTTTGGTTTGTGTGTTTTTGTGCCTCGTGTAAAGTTGAGATTTCTAATCTGTGGTCCAAAAGAGAGATGTTTTAAATTAGGGCCTGGCAAATTTTGATCTGTGGGCCTGCTTTTGCGTATAAAGTTTTATTGAAACACTCTCATGCCCATTCACTTATGTATTTTCTGTGGCTGTGTTCCTGCTACAGTGGCTTAGTTGAGTAGTTGTGACAGAGACCATATGGGCACCGAGCCTGAATTTTTTTTTTTTTTTTTTAACTGTCTGGTTCTTTAAGAAAGTTTGACTACTTCTTTTTTATATATAACTTTTTCTTGTTATTTTCCTGCTCTCAAAAGTTAAAGATAGCTCCTTCTTTTCATCATAAATTGATGGCTTTTTGTTTGTTACTTATTTCTTCTAGATGTTGCCCTTGACATTGACTCTCATCCAGAATGTATTATGGGCACTGTAATGAAAATGCTGGTATTATCAGGTGTTTGTTTCTCTGATGCACCTGGAAGGTATCAGAATGGTATTCACTTAAATTTTAATGCATTTTTCTTTTCAAAAAAATCCCACATATTATTGATATTTGTGGGAACTGTCTGTGGATAACAGGGAAGAAAGGCTTTCAATTAATGGTTGTAGACTTGTGACCAGATATTGTGGAAAGGTAGTGGTATGAGGCCTGAAAACCCGGGTGGAAATTTCAGCTCTATACTTAGGATCTGTGTGACGCCGAATAATTCACTTCTGAACCTGTTTTTTATCTGACTCACTAATGTTTTTCATCAAGCACGTATTAATTGCTTATATACTGAACATTGGGAACATAGCTGAAGGATAATTTCCTTATGAGATTAACTTTCTGAGTAGTGCTACCATGGATGATGTTACAATAAGCTGATACAGAAAACAAGAAACAGTTGTGGCATGAAGTTTCTCTTGTTTCTTTCCATGAATTCACATTTTTTTTTTTGCATATGTGATAACTTCTCCTTTGAGTGGTTTAAATCTCGATAAACTTTTATGTTACAGAATTTACTTTCTAGAGAGATAATATGCTCATATTAGAGAATATATGATATTTAAAAAATTAAGTAGAAAAACTCATATTAAAATTCCCATTAGGGGGCACTATTATCAAGCTTAGGAGAACTGGAGACTAATTTGTTTTCTCAGACATGCAACCCGAGGCTTGCTGAAAGGGAAAAATATTTTCATCCGATAAGATTCAGATACTGTTTTATACAACTGAATTCCTTAAATATGTTATAAAGTGCAGTGAATTAAACACAGATCCAATAACTCACTGTCTTGTTTTTCAGCAGACTAAATCAATATAATATTGTAGGTGACACAAGAAGCTTACTTTATTCTGCATCAGAGCCAAATCCATAATTTTCATATTTGGAATAGACAATTTTTAAAATTTTGCTCCTTTAAGTCAGTCACAAAGGATGATCCTTGGCCTTCAAATAAGTTTCTTTCAGAAATGAAGCATGAAGACTGTATTGTGCTACTAAAATGCAGTTAGGGGAATGAAGTGATGCCTAACTGAGACAGTATTGACGTGTGCAGCATGTGTAATTACTGAAGTAATTCCACACAGTGAAGTGATATGTACACACACATAGCTCTTAACCTCTCTGTTTATTTTCAGGTACTTGAAAATTATTTTCTTAAACTCAAGTTTAGTGTTAGAGCAGGAAACACTACTAAAGACTGTGTTATACGCTATCATTTTATCATTAAGCTACCAACAGAAGAGCAGTAAGTAGTATCGTCTTAAACAGACTCTTCAAAGGCTAAAATAAGAATTGGCAAAAATGTAATTAAAATAAATGTAATCACAGTAATTTTTCATGGCATAGGTGTTATTTTTCTGTCACTGGGTTCGGAGAGAGTGGGTTTGTATAGTTATATTACTTGCAATACTTTCTGCATAGGTAAGCTATATTTTACACTGGAGAAAGTCTCTGCTTAATTACTTGCTTCCTGAAGTCTCGCCTTCCTTCTCCTTAGTTTGCTTGCAGCCCACACCGAGTGCAAAACTGCTTTAACCCTAGCTGATGATCACTATTTCGGCTTTGTATTGCTTTTGAGTTCAGGGAAGGGTTGAGTCAGAATGGAGAAAGCTTTTCATGTTTTTTCAGACAGATGGGGACATTTTGTAAAAAGACATGATGTTTACTTATTATTTTGTATTATCTTCCATCTGTATGAACAGTCATTGATCACTGTGGTCTGTTTGACAGATTTCGTTCTTTTAAAAATCCTGTTTTATTGCTTTTTTCCCCCCCAAAGAGCTTTTCTTGGTGGAAATATTGGAAATATTATATATAGATAGTTTTGAAGTGTGTTTTGAAACTTACTGGAGAAGCAGGAGCATGTATACTTTGTGACCTCAGATCATCAAGTGGAGGTATGATAATGTTTCAGATATCAGAAAAAAAATTCCTTTTCAGCTTTTATCCAGCAAATTGCATTGAGTAGGTGGTGAAAAAAAATTACATTGAGTGGGTGGTGAAAAAGATACAGATATGAAATCCTAGTTACTGCTTTGAAAGATTTTAAGTGGGAGAGACAAGTGTGTAAATAAAGAATTGTGAAACAGAATTAATCTAAGTCTAATGTGAGGAAGGGAAAAAATGATGGCAACACTCAGATATGAGCTACTAATTCCTTTTGGAGGATGACATCACAGGGGAGGTAAAGTTTGAGTTTGTAGGTGGTTATTAGTTGCATTTTAAGTAATTTTTAAGGAAGTTATGTCTTGTGAGTTTGTTCCAATTATTCACATTTCTGGGCCCTCATAAATACCACAAGCATCTCTAGAATTTAATATATATTCATTTTGGCATATTTATTGTTCAGAGCTAATTATGTTCCTTGATAATATTTTTCAGATTTTGTTGCTGATTTTATATTAGGTGGAGAAGTTGTTTTTGACATCTAGGCTCTTTCGATACGTAAAAAGATGCGTGACAATAATAATTGAGTGCCTTGTTTATAGAAACTCAGGACCCATGCTGCAGTTAGCTCTATTTAAAATATTTAATAAATATTTAAATAGGATACTTAATACATTTTAAATATTTATTAACCTATTTCATATATATTTCATTTTAAATGAAACATTTTATAGTCAGGTAACTAGAGAGAATCTGTACACTGAATTATGGCACAGTTCTCCAGGGTACTGATGTCTTTGTTGTTTTTCATGGTAGTATTTTGAAAATGTTAAACCATTCACATTGAGTGAGTTATCACTGAATATTCAGGGTAATGAACTTTAAATTATTGCTTAAATTATTTTGCTCACTCAGAAAGCTATAGTTTGAGATTTGAAACTAACTTAAAAACCTTAACCTTACTTTATATGTTTAGTTTTTGGCTTATTAGGGTGATTAGAATATGAGAAGTAGAATCCAGATATAAAGCATCAGTCCTGATTATTTTTATGCCTTTTTTGTTCTCTCAGTTTGGGTGTCTCAAGATTTTAAATACAAGAGTAGGAACAAAGTCTGACTTCATTTTAAAAGCTTGAAAAATATTTTTGTGTTTATTGCATGTTTTAAAATTTAGGGTTTTTCCCCCTTTTAAATGAGAAACTCCTGTGCATGGAAGGATATACTATTGAAAATGTGGTCAAGGTAAAAGATTTTTCTGCTTTAAGAAATTAAAGTGCTTTACACTGTACCCTCCCTCGGTCCCTAAAGCGTAAGTGCTATGGTTTGGAAAGAAGCCAAGTAAAACCTGTTCAAATTTTGTCCAGACTTAAAGTAATACTTTAAGATTTGAAAATTACAGGTGGATACAATACTTAAATAGTATTTAAAATTCCTAAGTTTCCCAGGTCTAAAAATGTAATCCTTAAATTACTATTCCCAGTGGTTTAAATTTTAATTAAATAAAAATTGCCTTACTTTTGAACCACAGCGACATTAGGTATAGATATTTGAATTTATTACTAAACTTTAAGGTAGTAACCATTAGAAATGAACTGTTTTGGCACTAATTAAAATGTCAGAAAGCCACAGCTACAGTGTGTAATCAAAGATCCTTGCTATTTCTGTTTTTCCAAAAATGGTCCTAACCATCACAGTTCAAGCTAGCTTCCTGTCTTGCCCTGGAGAAATGCTACCTGGCTTCACCCCCCCAATTAAATACATTACCTGATCTGCAAGTTTTATAGATTGATAGATTACTTACAGTTAGATTTGACGTTTCGGTGCTAATACTGAGTTTTGCAAACTGCCCTTTAATATAGAGTGATATCTTAGTCATGCCAGTGAAGCGTTCTGTTTGTTTTGTTTTCATCTCTCTAGGTGAAATTTTCATAGCTCTTGAAACTTTTATCTGTTTGAGGTTACTCTTCAAGGCTTACCTATTATCCGTTTCGGACAGGTGTTTTCATACCTTTATCCCTTTTCAACATGAGGATTATTTGCTACCTTTTTTTTAAATTGGTAATTTTTACTCAGTACATTTTGGATGCTTTCTGATACATTTGAGAACAAAGACAATATTTATTTTGACTTAAGTAACAATATAACGGCATAGGTTTATAATGCAACCCTACATCTCCCCCCTTCTTCACCCCGTACATCTTCACCGTTTGTTTTCTCTAATATGTAACCTACAGACATTTTAATATACAGACAGCCTTTCTTCCCTCCTTGATCGGTGAGAGGATCACAAAATTACTCCAGTGGTCTTTGCAGAAATGTATCTGTCTTGTTGCTGTTTTGTAGAATTGGATAGGTGAGGACCTTGTGGACATGGTTTTTGGCGGCAGGCTACTAGTCCCACAAGCAACAACAGTGGTTGTTACGAGTCAGGCAGCAGAGTCCTAGTTAGGGAACTTTGGACTTGGGGCACGTGTCAGGAACCCCAGCAGGCAGCAAAGGCAGCAGTCACTCCACAAATAACAGTTGTCCTCACGCTACTGTAGCTTCCAGGCTCCTCTGTTCTCGCTTTACCTTCTCCTTTTCTTTTCTTTCTTTATTCCTTTGTTATTCATTCATCAAGTCAGTATTTCAGTGGGAACTTTGTGCCAGGCATTTCCACTGGCCATTTTGTGCCTGTATCTGCTAAGGATATTTTCTGAAGTGTTCGTTGAAGAACTTAGCTGTTCTGAGCAATGTGTTTGACTTGAAGCATGGGGAGATTTGTTAGCACATTACGTTAGTGAAACCAGATTATTGTATAAAGTGAAGATTATGTTGCTATTCAGGTGCAAGTGTCTAGAAACATTTTTGTGTAGTTGGAGAATGACTTGGGTTTATAAACATGTGTCTGCAAGCCTACACATCTCCAAGTTTGCGATTCAGAGTGATTCCATTATTTCGTAACTTAATTTGGTTCCTAAAGATTTGTAAACTCATCATGTTTTTCATTTTCATATTAGAAATATTTTATTTTTATTTTTGATCTCACTTGGTAGGGACTCCTGAACCTTTAGATGAAAATTTCTCTGTCAGTAATTTAATCTGTAATCAAATGTACTCAGTTTTAAAAGTCTATTAGCAAGACTTTGGTGAGGTGAATTATTTCTTCTAAATTTTGAAATTTCTTGTTTTCCTCTTCATAACACTCTTATCACCACTCCTACCTTGAAAACACAGATAAAACAAAACATTAAAAAGATTCATTACTAGAAGAGAGTGAAGGGTTGTATGAAGAGTGGTGATATAACACCTTTATGGGTATTAGCCATTTTCCCTGGTGAATGAATGAGGAATGGGATGGTATAGACATACTGTGAAATGTTAAAATCACGGTAAGCATGTCTGGGTTGCTTCCCTGCTCCTTTAGGAGATGTTTTACATGATGAACCGTGAGAATGATGTTTTGCTATAATCCAGATTTGTATTTCGTTCTTGTCTCCTCATCCTATGGGCAGCCTGATAAAAAATAGGTAGTAGCCAATTCCATATATATGGAAATGGTGTGTGTACACATTTACCATTATATCTGTTAGTTGAGAAAAAATTTTAAATCATTTTTATACAGCTCTTGCAAACTTTCTGAAAGGCATAAAAGGAAGGGAATTTAGATTGAGTTCTGGTAAAGTTCTGGTTTATTACTGATTGTAATCATTTGTCTCTAGCCTCAATTTTCACATTTGCAGAGTGGATCACAGTAGGAACTTTTGTGATTCTTTTTGCACGTGGTAAACTGAAGCCCAAAGAGGCCCAAGTTTAAAATGAGTGGCTAATCCAGAACTAGAAATTCCAACGTGCCCATCTAATATGTAATTCACCACAGTTTAGGAGGGTTGTCAGTAATGCCAGTATTTTGTTGAAAGCACTGTGAGTGATACAGATGCATGCAATTGTGACTTGTAGGCATGATGTATTTACTTAAAAGTGACTTCTTGTTGTTATCATTTACTGTCAGCACAGCTGGAATCAAATGTTTGTTCAATTAAACACTAGATTCAGAAAGTTTCTTAAGTTTCTGCCTGTATACTAGGTATTAAATTAAAATGAAGGGCAATTCTAGCCTTTAGGTCAACAGAAAATTAGTGGTAGTTGAATATATACAGTCACCTCCGGCACTCTTAAGACCATTTCAGTGCTGAAAGAATGGAGAAACTAATTGAAAGTATAAATTGATCTGGGTGGGTTAAGGGAGGAAAAACACGTTCTTATTAAATGCTGTTGAATGCAATTACAAACAATAGGTTGAATAGATGGTTTAATTTGACTTAGGAGATCAGCCTCTGACTGATGACACAGGAAGACTTTCTAGAATACATTGCTTTGCAGATGACTTAGACAATACTGATAAAGCTTGTCATGTGAATTTCCTTCTTTACTGAGTACACAGTATGCTTAAGTGATATGTTGTGCAATGCTTCCAATCTGCTGTGACTGCCATCTGCGCGAGCAGAGTGAGAGAGAAGAGAACGTGGAAAGGAAATGGATCAGTTAGTAAGTTGTAAGGAATCTGTGTGAACACTGGGTGCCACTCATGAAACACGAAGCAGTGAGTGATTTTCCTTTGTAACCAGTACAACCAGCTGTCTGTAAACTGGAGGCTTGCGATGCATTCAGCTCTCAACTTCCCCTTTTGGATGTTGTGGTACCTATGCTTGAGACCAACTAGAAAATCCAGGGATAGCAACCATGATCATGCCAGCCTCTTATTATTTTTCTCTTTTTTTTTTTTTTGATAAAATCTTTTTGCTGCTTCAGTGTTTGACACCATTGTTGAGGTAGATTTAATAATGCTAGCTAGCATTTTTATGTTGCCTAAATGGAATCTTTTTGGAAACAAATTATGCCATAAAACAAGTTTCCTGAGAAACAATTAAGTACTTTAAAAAAGGTCAGTAAGACCTATAGATGGGAAAATTGCTTCAAAATCTTAAAAGTTGTAACCAACAGGGAACCAACCATATGAATGATGGAGAAGTTGTGTATGGGTAAGAGGAGCTGACTGGCAGAATCTATCCTGTATACCTTTGTCAGTGAGTAAATCTCTTATTTGACTTTGAGGCTTATAACTTGTAAAACAGTTCTTTGTGTGTGCATATGGTTACCTTTTTGATGTAAACATATGCGCTCTTATGAAACTGTTAATCATGAGTCATCTGGTACCTCCTTAGGAATTAACATAACCTTATATAGATGACTAATAATACAAAGCCACTGTGGTTTCTGTGGTTTTACCAACCATGGCTCTAGTTCTAAAACATTTAAAATGAGACTTGCTCCCTCTTTAAAAATTTTTTTGGACAAAGAGATGTCTTATCAGAAAACTGCAGTAACTTAAGCAGATCCATAACTGGAGGGAATTAATAACAGAAAGTTTTTGTTGACACCAGGAAGTAGATTAAATAGTGCAATTGTGGTAATGAGTACCGTATATGATAAGCTTGAGCCACCTGGGTTTTATTAGGCTGCTTGATACTTTGATCACAATATTATTTCAAGGCTTGTCTATTTAAATTGCTAAGGTTTCTTGTCATCTTTGTGATTTAGACCATAATTTCTTTCACTGCAAAGAGATTTTTTTAAAAGAAAGGCTCTGGCCAAGCTGAGATTCTGGGGAGGTGCAAGTTCAACAGCTAAGCGAACCTTAGAACGAGAAAACCTTTTAAACAAAATTAAAAGCTTGAAAGTGCAGCAGTTGAGTATCAAGTTCATCCGACCTTGCTTCTCTTTAGTTTTTTGCTTGGATCATAATTACGCTTTTGTTTATCCTGTGGTAGTGGAGCACTATAATGCTGTTTGGTGTAATTCAATTAATTATTGTTTGATATAAATACATCCATTTAAAATGTATATTTCATGTCTTGAGAATGTAGTAACTAACTGCTATCGGTTTCCCTTCAGTTGGTATTAAGTGGTTTTGATGAGCATCTTTGAGAATTTATGGAAAGATTTTTAACTACTTCACCCATAATGAATGAATTATACTAATCACAGAATTTAATTTGTTTGATAAATTGTCGTGCTTTGTCTTTGAACTTGAAATTTTAAACTTTAGCTAGTCTATTAATATAGATCAATGAAATTTTTAGTCATCAAAATCAACAGACTTTCCTTCCACTAATTTTAGAAATAGTCTTTCACAGGTATTTAATAGTATCTTTGTTGTGGAGTTAAGCAAATGTTTCGGCTTAGGAAAATAAATATTCATTTGGACTAGTAAATGGAGGACAGGAAAGATTTTAATAACTTAAGATATTGTTGTCCTTAGCATGATAGTAATAATAATCATTATTAAAAGTGCTGTTTTGAAAATTTACATGTAAAATGCTTTGTACATTTATTGATGTGCTGATTAATTTTCACTGTCTTGATTTTTGAGCACTCTTACAACTATTGTAGTTTGGCTTGAAGTTTCCATGTCCCAGTGTAACTTTTAAGCCTGGTGAAGGGCACTTAAAAATATAATGGTCTTCTTTTAATATACCTGATTTGCCCTTGGTACTGAAAGACGTATGGAAGTGATAATCAACAGCCTTTTTGTTTTCCCTGATAAGACAAAGGAGAAAAGTGTTAAAAATAGGAAGAGATTCGAGCATTGGAAAGATTGCTTACCAAGAGTTTGTAACTTTCTGTTTTTAGAAAGTAGGGTAGTACTTTTAAGTTTTAGAGGTTTGTGACTCATTGAGGAAAGGTGAACTCATACAAAATGAAGAGGCATAGATTTAGGGACAAGCATGTGATACAAACATAGGAAAGTGAGGTCTGTCACTTAGAGCAAAGACTTAGTTTGGGGAAATGGTCTGAAATAATAATAGATAGGGTCAGATTATGGAAGACAGAGTGCTTGAAAACGAGGCTTAGACTTGAAACAGTTGTGTTTCATTCTGGGTTCCCCAGCAGAGGTGTAAGGGTATAAAATCAATATTTTTTTGTCTAGAGGCAGGAAAAACAGATGGATAATGAAGGTTTGAATGAAATGTGAGCAGTAGCATTAAGAATGAAAAGGTGAATACTAGAGAGATGGAAGAAACTG
Source organism: Balaenoptera physalus (assembly GCF_965194825.1). NCBI lineage: Eukaryota > Metazoa > Chordata > Mammalia > Artiodactyla > Balaenopteridae > Balaenoptera > Balaenoptera physalus. Next base: position 63,877,922 of record NC_138895.1, on the reverse strand, counting down.
TAAAAGGTTGAGCTCAAGGTTATACACATATTTTGAGGGCTTGACTTCATGTGTCAAATAGCTTTAATACCTGACATATTCTAGAAGAATTAAATCCTGTTTGTCATCCCTTTTCCTCTTGAATAATTTGTAAAAAGCACCCCCGTTCTGTGATAATGGTATGTATGACAGAGCAGGTGGGTACAGTAAATGTGAGCTGTTGATAAACGGCAGGGCAATATGAGCTTTACTAAAATATTAAATATTTAAGATTTTTCAATTCAGGGAGCTTTCGGGGCCATTTTGAAAAGTACACGCATTGTTTGGAATAGTCAATATGATATAGATGTGGATTGATATTTTTAGGGCTGTCTTAAGGAGAGAGGATTGATCTTTATTATAAAGCTCCAAAGGGCAGAACTAAGATCTTCTAAAAATAGAAATAAAGAGTAAAGTAGATTTACTTCACTCTTCCAACAGAACTGTCCATTCATGGGATGGAATTCTTTAGACAGTTGTGTCCTGTCTTGAGAATAGTTTTTACAAGTTGGTGAATTCATTCATTCATTTAAAAGATATTTACTGAGTGCCAGCTACCGCAGGAACTTTGCCAGATATTGAGGGATAACATAATGAACACGTTGAGGAGAGAGACATAAGACAGTTAACCAGATAAAATAATTACAAATTGTGTTAAGTAGTGTGGAAGAAATAAACAGATGCTTTAGCGGGTGGTGCCCCACCTTAAATGGGTCCCTTCAGAGTCCCTGATACTGAGGTGTATTCAGCTGTGTGAGAGCCAGGAGTAGAGGAAAACGAAGTGTGAAGGCCCTCCCTGAGGTGGGAATGAGCTTGCCATTGTTTAGCAACTTTTAGAAAGCTAGGCCGTCTGAATAAATCTTTCTGAGTGAGAAACAAGGGGCTGTGTCATTCAGAGCCTTATAGGAATTTAGGTTTTGTTTAGTAAGCAGCAAGAGGCTACTGAACTGAAGGGTTTTAAGTTAAATGGTTGAGTTAATGACTGTCATGTTCTTTATAATTCTGTGACTTAATCTAAGACTTATTTTTCTTCTTGGTGGTGTATTTGAAATATTTATGAAAACTCAGCTTGGTGATTGAATGCATTGGTGATAGTGTTTATTCCAAGGAAGTTTATCTGTGGCTACTAGATAACTTTTATAAACAAATTTGTCTGGAGTTTTTATTTTTTATTAACTTTTTTATTTTGGAAAAATTTGGGGTGTACTGAAAAGTTGCAAAGATAGTTCAGAGAGTTTTCCTATAGCCCTCAACCCGGCTTCCTCTAATGTTATCATCTTACATTCCTGTGGTACATAAGTGTAACTAAGAAACCAACCTTGGTACATTACTGTTAACTAAACTCCAGACTTTATCCAGATTTCACCAGTTTTTCCATTAATGTCCTTTGCTTTTCTGGGATCCAGTCCAGGATACCACATCACATTGCTTTTAGTTGTTGTGTCCCCCTAGTCCCCTCTGGTCTGTGGCCATTTCTCAGTCTTTCCTTGTTTTTCATGATATGGGTAGTTTTGAGGAGTACTGATTAAGTGTTTTGTAGAATATCCCTCAGTTTGGGTTTGTCAGATATTTTTTCATGATTAGACTGGAGTTTTGAAGGGTAAACCCACAACGGTGAGTGCTCTTCTTATTACATCCTGTTGGAGGGTAGAATGTTATCCACATGACATCACTAGTGATGCTAACTTTGGTCACATGGGTAAGGTGGTGTCTGATATCCTTTTTGAATTATCACTCTGTCTTGGAAGTCTTTATAATTTACGGAAACATTAGGACATTGATGTTTTGGTTGAAAAAGTAGAGTTTCTCTCTTGGAAGAAACAACTCAACTTTTCTCCTTATACTGTCTATTCCTAATAGTGTAATAGCTAAACAACATGGGTAGAGTTATGTCTTATGTGCCTTAATATGTAACTTTTCACAGTTTAGATGAACTTTTTTTTTTACTTTTATGCTATACCATCTCAGACATACTATTGGGTATCTAAATTCATTCAGGCCAGTTGGGATTGACAGAATATGAATTAGATGTTGGAGAACATTCATTGTAGCTCATCAGCACTTCAATATCAGGAATATTTGATGCAGGAATTAACATTTCCCCTGTGTGATCCTACGCAATAGTTATTGGCAATAGTTTGTATCCACTTCAAAATGCCTTTTGTACAAAGGAACTCGCCAAACTTTTACATTTGGTGTGAACACAACTTTGTCCACTGACATAGAGAGATGTCATGAGAGCCGACATAGAATATACTACCACTGTGAGAGCTAGACAGTGTTACACAGTCTATGAAATTATTTGAGAGATGAAGAAAAAAGGCTTGAAATAATTAAAAACCAGCCTTAAATAGCTTGTGTTTTCTTTGGGATGTTTGAAACATATCCACTTTTAAACTACTAAATTTTGAGCTTTCCAGTTAAGAAAATAAGAAAGGATGTACAGCCATCCTTTGGTATCCATGGGGGATTGGTGCTAGGGCCTCCACAGTGAATACCAAAATCCACGGATGCTCAAGTTTTTTATCTTATATATTCTTATTTTGGAACCTTCTGGAATTTTTTCCCCCCTTCCCTGAATACTGTCAATCTGTAGTTGATCGAATCCACAGATGTGGAACACGGGGGATATGGAAGCCTGCCTGTATTGAAATTTTAGGGACATTCCTTTGATTTCCGTTTTCTGCAGTTCTTAAACTTTTGTTTGATTATTGACTCCAAGTATCTCTTCATATTTGTTGACTAACCTTATTACTCTTCTGTGTATGGGGAAAAAAGCAATTGTACATCAAGATTTTACTATTATTAGTAAAATAGGTATTTCCCCTAGCTATTAGTAGGAAGAAATTGTCTTTTTTCTCTTTTTAACTGGGAAAGATCACTAAAAAGTAAAAATCTTGAAAGTTAGCCACGGGGAGGCAGTAGTCTTTGAATGTTGTCACCATCATCACCATCATCATTATTGTTGTATTGGTAATGATAACATTACAACCTCAGTTGTAATGGCTAACATTTATTGAGCACCTACCAAGTGCCAAAAATTGTGTTGCGCATTTGGTATGCATTAAATATAATCCCCATGGCTACTTTATGAAGTCAGTACTGTACTATTCCCAGGCAATACTTGGTTATATACAAATGGCTCGTATAGGAAATGATTTCAGCAGAGGAAGTCACTTCAGCACTAGGTTGGAACTAGTGGAATTTGCACTAGATCCTGAAGATGTGTGGTTCCTGCTTCTCTCTCTGACATGTCCTTCGACATTACCCTCAATTTTCCCCCTAATATGCCAGCTGTGCTAAACCACTTGTTTTCTACCCAAACCAAGATCTGTCTTGTTCCTGGTTAGTGGATTATTCTGTTCTCTTAATTTGAAATAATTTTAGATTTACAGAAATTGCAGAGAGTTCTGGTATACCCTTCACCAGGTTTCCCTTACTGTTAACATCTTATATAACCATAACATCTTACATAACCATGATGTTGTCAAAACTAAGAATTGGGGCCATTAACTAAAGTACAGATTTTATCTAGATTTCTCCAGTTTTCCTACTTATGTTCTTTTTCTGTTCCAAGGTTCAATCCAGGATACCATGTTGTATTTAGTTGTCATGTTTCTTTAGTCTCCTGCAGTCTGTGCCTTTTCCTTGTTTTTCCTGACTGTGACATTTTGAAAAGTACTAGTATCAGGTCTTTTGTCTGCTGTCTGTCAGTTTGGGTTTGTCTGATGCTTTCTCGTGGTTAGATTGAGGTTGTGGAATTTGGGGAAGAATACAAAAGAAGTGCCTTTCTCATCACATCATACAGGGGGTACATCATCTCAACATGTTTTAGTACTGGTGATACTAACCTTGGCCGCTCAGTTTAGGGGGTGACTGCCAGGTTTCTCCACTGAATATTTACTATTTTTCCCTAGAAGTGAGTTACTACTCAAGAGGAGGGGAGTTAAGTTCCACCTCCTGGTGGGACAAGTAGCAAAGAATTTTTGGAGGTAAGTGAAAAACACCCCAGTAATTAATAAATATTATGAAGACTATCAAGATTAATCTTAATTATCTTTTTCAATTATTCACTTTTATTAGACTGGATGTTTATTGAGCTCAGGAACTAAGACTGATGTATTATTTCTCTTGTATGTAGAACAGTGGCATATGGTAAATGCTCAATAAAATATTTGTTGAATGGCTAGAACCAAAAAAAGGAGATTGTAAATTGCACACAAAGCTAAATTAGTTAAACTTGATCCTTTAGGTAGCGGAATAGTATTAACAGTGTTTGAATAATGTGACAAAAAATTTTACTGTTTTAGTTTCCTTCGTTTTAATTTTGTTTGTGATTGAAGAATAGATTCTTCCCTAATTTTAACATATTTAGAAAAAGTAGTTTTTTTTTCTTAGCTTTGAAGGAGAACTGATTAGAATGAAGAAATTTAACAAAATAAATTTAGGCCAGAAGTCTTATTATATGATAGTTGGTTGAATGTTTTGAGCATACTCTATATTTAGAAGGGTGGATTTAACTTGGGAAAGCCTATAATTTCTAAGTAAATTAGCAGTGATAGAAAAATCCCATCCCATTGCTCAAAAAAGGTGTTTAAAAGTTACAAATGTTATGTTTAACCTAGCTTTTGCAATATAAATGGACTCTCTGAACCCCAAGCATGCTAAATTTAACTTCCATATTGGATGCCGGTTTTACTTATGGATGCTTCTGGCTTCCCTTCAAACTGTATAAATCTTTTTTTTTTTTTTTAAGAGTGTCAGTTGATCCACTAAAAACAGGAACAATAAACCATACTTGCATTTGACCATTGGTGTTTTTGCTAAGTAGTGACTAACAAGTGAAGAGGAGTTTTCTTTAAGAAGATGTTGAAGACTTCAGGAGATTGATGATTGGTTAATCAGTTGGATAATCTTTTGTTTCAGCTGCTGTTGCCACCATCCCACTAAGGATGAGTTTTGTTACCTGCTTTTTTCCGTAGATGGTTAAGCAGTCTTGCTCCAATGCCAGATTATCGTTGGCTACTTGAGACTGTTAAAATACTGTCTTCTCTTTCATTATTTCCATTAAAAAAAAACTACACTGTCATTTGCCATTGATCTTAAGGGCCCTTGCCATTCGAAGAGAATAATCAGAGCACCTATGTGTTCATTTAAATAAACTGTTAAGGAAAAAGTTTGTTGAGCTTAGAGGAGTCAAATGTCAAGTGTTTTACTGATGACGAAAATTGTTGGGAAATTGAATTATGAAATGGATGGAAATGTAAGCAAATGTTATCAAATCAATTTTTTTTCTTTTTTTTTTAATTAACTTATTTATTTTTGGCTGTGTTGGGTCTTCGTTTCTGTGTGAGGGCTTTCTCTAGTTGCGGCAAGCGGGGGCCACTCTTTATCGCGGTGCGCGGGCCACTCACTATCGTGGCCTCTCTTGTTGCCGAGCACAGGCTCCAGACGCACAGGCTCAGTAGTTGTGGCTCATGGGCCCAGTTGCTCCAGAGGCATGTGGGATCTTCCCAGACCAGGTCTCGAACCCGTGTCCCCTGCATTGGCAGGCAGATTCTCAACCACTGCGCCACCAGGGAAGCCCTATCAAATCAATTTTAATTAATAAAATGGGACCTGTAACTCAGTGAGTTTTGGCATACACATGCAAATAAATGTATATATGTCTGTGTGTAAAATTGATATGTATAAATTCCTAACAGCCCCATTGCTGTCCCTTGTTAAGATGAGCCACTGATACTAACAATGTCTTGCATCTCAGTAGAAAAAAATCATAAACAATGAAATTTAGGGGTTGGCAGCATTAAAGAATTGGCGTTCACATGAGAGATTAGGATTTCTAAGAATGGAGAAAGAGGTTGATTGCGGGGAGAGGTTTTAAAATAGAGGCTGTTACATGAGCAAGGTACTGATAGATAGATGCGGAGTATGGTAAAAGTCCTTCAGCTTCAGTTTCTTCATCTGTAAAATGGAGACAGTCAATACCTACAACATAGATTTATATTAGTTTTGATCATTCTGTTCAAGAGTTTGGCCTTTGTACCATTGACAGTGGGCAACTATGAAAGCTTTTTGTATTATGACAGTGTTCAGATCTGTTTTAAGACCAGTCTGAGCACTGGTGGTGGGAATGAGAGAAGGGGTAGATACGAGAAATTTGATGTCTTCTGAGTAAAGGAGTGATTCGCATTAGTGAGTGACAGCTAACTTGACTTGTAGACTAGACTTAATATGATGATCTAGAAAATTGCAGCTTAAATTCTGTTTTGCATTAAATGTATAAGAAATGTATAGGTTTACTTTTTTGAATATTCAGCCATGTCAAATTTATTTTATATCACATTGATCAACTTGTTAACGCTAAATGTAAAAATTCCTGCAGTTATAATTATTTTGCATGTGAAACAATAGCTACCTAATAGCCAAGCCATGATAATAGCTCTCTAGTGTAGTGGTCCAGGGGTGGGCTCTTGCTGCGATTGAATGTGATCTGATCTGTACCATGGTGATAGCATCTACCTGTAGGGTTGTTCTGGGGATTAAGTAAGAATGCATGTAAAACATTAAAACAGTACCTGACTCACGGTAAACACTTAACGAGTGTTAGGTATTGTTATTTTTCACAAAAGCATAACTTTGGGTACATTTGGGGTAAAATTTTGAGTTCATTGTAGCTTGGAGGCATATGAAATATGTAGGGTCTGTCTTCTACTGGAGCATAATTTAACTTAATCAGTTGAGATTATGTTTATCACATTTCAAGATCAAGCCTTATTGAGTAGTCTAATTTGCATTGTATAATTCAAACTAATCAGGGCAAGTTGAAATTTAGAAGATTTTTAAACAGTGTGATATTTAATAGGAATAAATAAAGGTTTAGGCCCTGAGGGAAGAAACATAAACCTTTAGTACTAATTCAGTGTGAGGAGGACAGGCTCAGCTAGAGGTTCCTGGTAAAGTGGGTAAAAAAATGTTGTAACATAATGCAGAGGGAGCCTCACCTCTTGGTAGTGGCTTTAAGCAGTAGGGAAAGTGGCTCGAGTACAGACTCAGAGGGCTGTGGCCATCCTAATTCCATTTTAATTCACAAGCTCACTGGTGGAGTGAACTCCACTTTGTTCCCAGTCTGTAGCAGAACAGAGGAGGAGAGTGAGCAAATTTGCCAGCCTTTGGGTTGGTGAAGGCAACAATAGGTCTTCAGTGTCCATATGTATGCAAATAGGCATGCATTAAAAAAAAAAAAAAAAGCTTTTCTAAAATCCTAAAACTCAATCCTTTTTTCATTTTTTCTTTTAAAAAAATTTCATCCAGGCCCAGTATTTCCTTAGGGGTGATCTGGAACCCCTTGGAAAAGCCACAGTGAGACTTATTACGTCTGTGCCCTTATTGTAATGATCGTAGTGTAATACCGGCAGGCTTGGTGTCCTAGCCTTTTTTATTTGACTGCATGTACTGCCTTAACTGTTTTCATTTTATTTTGTTTTCTTAAAAAAAAATTTTTGTTTTGTTTTTGTGCTTTTCATTCTGTTTTTGGAGCAAGAGTGTTCTGCCTTACATATTTTGTAGTCAGACTTACACTTCATCAATTTTACCCTCGAATTATTTTGATTGTTTTTTCTCAAGGAGACTAAGCATGATACAAGGATTAAATATATGAGTATGTAGTAGAAGTTCAATATCATGCTAACAGCACCTCCCCCCTCACCCGTATTTTAAGTATTCTGAAGCCCTAGTCATTGAACCCTGTGTTTTAGGCAGAAATAACAAATTATTTCAGAAACAATTTGTGTAGTGCTTTGGGATCTGATTCTTGATGTAGTCATGAAATATGCTTATCTTTTATCAAGCCTTAATTATTATTCATGATTATTAATTTTAGGGCTAGAAAAATTTGAGTAGTATGAGGAAAAATCTTATTTCCAAGTATTTTGGGGGATTTTCCAAGTATTTAGGGATACTTTGAAAGTATGCTATTTAAAAAAATTTTCAGTTTATTCATATATCCTTACATGTCTATATATTCCATGGTTTCCTGTTTTATTCAACAGGTTACTATATGTTGCTATCACTTTATTTTGATGTTCATTTTATCCCGTTTGATCAGTAGGTTATCATTCAAGGTAGCTGTGTCCTTCAGCAATGTCTCCATCAATTGGTTGAGCATTTTATTGCTTTGTGGCATAATATGATGTTCGAGGCTCATTTTGTACTTTCCCTGTCACAGGTCTGGAATCAGTCATTTCTCAAAGGAGCCCCATATCCTCGTAGAGAAGAATGGTATCTAGAAGAGAGAACTGGGCATTGAGTGTACTCATTGCTATTGGAGTATAGCAATGGGCCTTTTGAGGCTGACAGATCTAGGGAATGTATGTATTTAAGTACACAAATAACACACAGAAAACACATTCACATCTGTACTTCTATATTTATCTATATTGAAAACCATGAGTTCACACTGAAATGGCTAACTCCAGTGTACTGCAACAGAGTTTATTTTAGGTTTCTCCCTTTCCATATTTATAACTCCCTTCTCTGACAGTAAAAACACTGGCCTTTGCTATTCTTAATATGTTTACTTATTTGGTTAATTTCTCCCTTGTGTAACTCAGCTATCTCTGCTGTCACACCTTTTCCCATGCCCATGTCCTCCTTACCTTGCTCAGGCTCTGACTCCACCTTCCATCCCCTTCTCCCATGTGACCTTCTTCACCCCGCTTGGGCTCTGATACCCTATGCCAGACCACGTGTCCCTGGGTTGCCCTGCATTCCTCACCCTGCTTAGATGCTGACCCTCTTTACTTTGCTCCCCGTGCCCCCAACTTTACTGAGTCTCTGACTCCCCATGCCACCTACTGCCTTGTGAGGTCGCCTTTCTTACTCTGTTTAGTATTGGACACCTGCTCACCTGCTTGGGCTGTGACACTCTGCTCTGGACCGTTGCATCCCGCCCCCCCTGCCCCCCGCTGCCCCTCCAGGCTGTGAACTTTTTTTTTTTTAATTAATTACCTGTGCACAGTAAGGTTGACCCTAGTTTTTAAGACCTTTGCATTAGATGGGATTTTCTTATTGCTGTTTTGTATTTAAAGACAGTATGGGCATGGATATGGGATAAATAGAGGATGCATGGAGAGAAACTTTTGTTTTCTTATTCCCTGTTACTGTGTTGCAATACACCTTCATGAGTCAGTTTTATCTCATGCTTCCTTCTTTGAAGGGTTAAACTAACTATCAGCATCACGTAGTATCTCTGTCTGATCTGAACGTGATTTAGTTTTAGGGGAATTTTTAAGGAGAGGTTGTAGAACTACTTCTCAAGAATAATTTATATATAGGTCAAAGATTTCAACAAAACAAAAAAATGAAATCATGAAAGAACTAAAAGAAAATGTAAGTGAATTATTTAATATGCAGTCTTAGATTAGGTAAGACCTTTCTGTGTATGTTACAGAACCCAGAAGGCATAAAATGAATGGTTGATAATTCAAAGAATAAAAATACAAACATATATATGGCAAAGCGAAAGAAAGTATTTGCAATTCAGCACTGACAAAAGGCTAATTTCTTAATTATATAAAAATTGTTTTTACAGATCAAATGGGAGGAGAAAAGAAAACAACAGACCACTAGAAAAAGTGGACCAAAGGTGCCAGGCAGTTCATAGGAAAAGATAAACAAATCAACCTTTCATAATGAAAGAAATGCAATTTAAAATGTATAAGAAAATACTAGTTTTCAGCCTTCAGATTTGGAAAGATTAAAAAATTTTATCGCACACTGCACTGAATTTGATAGACACCGTGTAGGGAGCAGATACACTCATGTATTACTGACGAGAGTTTAACCTGGCACAAACTGTACGAAGAGAAGTTTGGCGGTATCAAAAATGGAAATGTTTGCTCACAGTTCTTTACCTTCCAGTTTCACTTGCAGGAATTTGATTTGCACATCTCCTTACCATGTATGTGAAGTGATGTATGTACAAGGATATTTATTACAGGATGTTTAATATCAAAAGGTTGAAATAACTTAATGCCTGCCAGTAAGGGAATGATTAAAATATGGTGCATCCATTCAGCAGGATGCCACACGTTTGTACAAAAATATGAAAAGCTTTATGAACAAGTGTGGAGAACCCCTCAGATATATTTTTAAGGGAGTACGTTTTTCAGTTGTTTATTTTTTGAGCATGCTACTATTTTGTTGAAAATACGTGAATTTATGTATTTTTATGTGTAACAGACTTGTATACGCTAAGACTACCTCTTTAAGGATACATCTATAAACCAGAAAGAGTGGTGATGTCAGAGGGCGTAGGAGTGAGAGGGAGACCTTATTTTCAACTCATTAAGCATATTATTATGGAGAGTGTTTGTAAATAAACATCTCAGTGCCACTATATAAGATGAATATACAGTGAGGGTAGCAGGAAAAGGATTTCTTTTTTGAAAGACAGATAATACTTTTCCTGAGTCTTCCTTAATTGTGGTGTGGAATCCTGTCTTGATTCTTAGTCATTTATTATGCCAATACATTCTCTAAATGTTTTGCCTAAGTTCCACTTAGGTTTGATTTTAAGGCAATACTTACTTTTAGTAGAAGATAATAAGCAAGGTGGTCTTTTCTGTAAACCAAAATTTAATTGGTCTTTACTGCATTGATGATTTTTTTTTTTTTGGTATAAGCGAGGTCCTGAAAAAATGCATAGTTTATATGTTTGTAAATCTAACAGTCTTTTCAAATGCACTGAGAATTTGCCATTAAGAGGAATCTTGGGTGAGTTTTATAAAGCGACTGGTTCTTTCCTCTAGTTTCTTTCAGTTTGTTTCATATCATTGACGTCATGGTAAACTTTTACTGGATTTTGAGAGCCTTTCAGAGTGCTTGCGAAATTATGTGTATATCCTTCTGTGCTTATCCCTGTAGTCTATTAGATTTAGTTCAGTCCAGTCAGTAAAGAGGGTGGTGCCGCCGTGGGATGCTAGGGAGTATTTCTTAGGAGGTTGTTAACTTGGAACACAAGACCTTATCTGCCAGTGTAAAAAAGTGAGCATTGGGAAGCGGGAATTTCATATTTGTGATTTCACTAGCTATGAGAAAAACCTCTGTTCCAAGAGGAATACTATAAAAAGTAATTTTGTCTAATCTACCAAACCTTAAAATTGAAAATAGGGACTTTGTACATCCCCCTCCTCATTTTTTTTTTAAATAGAAGGGCATTTCTTTTGTAGGCTTTAAAAAATTTATTTCTTTTTAATAGAGGTTCCTGTGGTGGTGTTTTGAAACAAAGTTAAAATTTTCATGACTGAAGAGTACATATAGAGTGACAGGCAAGAATTGCAAGATTATTTAGTACATGTTAAACAACCAAGACAAAGAACACTTGCGTACATTATTTGGAGTGTCCTTGGGGCTTTGTAAGCGCACCCCTCCCCCCTCCCCCTCCCCAAATGCTAGGTTTGTAGGGGGTGGGGGAGTGATGGTCAAACCCAAAAGGTGCCATTTGGCCTTGAACTGGAGTCTGCTCTTAGCACTGTTAGCAGCATTTTTTTCAAAGTGTAGAGTATGTATGTGTATCGTGGATGCAGTGGACACATGGGTTGTTATTTATAAATGGAAAATGAAGGTTTTTCTTGGATTTCTTAATAGTTTAAGCAGTGTTTGCTGTCATTAGGAGCTGCCATCAGGCTTAGTAATGTAATAAACTATGTTTGCACTAAGGCTGTTTATTAAATGCACCTTTGATCTAAGAACACTAGGAAGCAATGTTTACCAGAACAGTGAGCGTTGGGGTTGAGTGTATTCTCAGAGATACAACACTGTCACTAATTTTGGTGAAAATTCTATGGATTAGCCATGATACGTGTTCATGTTGCTCTCACATTTTATTTGATTGTCAGAGCCTTTCATATGTTGAGTATAATGGCTTTCTTCTTAGTCACTTGGTTAATTTAGCAAATATACTTAAAGCATTTTCTACCTGTGTTTTAAATTTTCTCTTTATTTAAAATGAATACACAGAACAGAACTAATCTTTGAATATTTGCTGTATCAATTATATTAGACATTTTTATTTTACATGCTGAGAATGATAAGCAAAGTAGGTTATAATTAGATCCCAGTGTAAGTCAACCTAGAAATGGTAGTTGGGATCAAAAAGTAATGTTAACAGCAATCTGAAGGATTAATAAATCCAGTATAACCTTTCCTGGGCTTCAGTGTCTGCAACCTTTCAGTGAGTTGCCTTAGCTCAGCTAGAACTTATTTTCAAATTTCTTAGCCCCCATCCCGCCCCGCATTTCCAACAAGTGCTATTGTGCTGGGGTTGAGAGAGAAAGGAGGAGAGGAGCTATTTTTCTTTTTAATTTTATTGCCCTCTATCTGATTGTTTCAGGTTGCTGTATTTTCAGAAATAGACAAGTGACTTCGGTAGTTAGTGTTAGTGGTCCATCAGAGAACTGTCAGCTCCAAGTCATAGGCCAGCTCTTTGCTTTTGCTTAAGGCCAAATAGTAGGGAAAAAAAACATAAAGAAGCAGGGCCAGTGAGATGAAGGTCCTGGGCTTGGTATCTTCTAAGAACAAGTATGACTGACTTTTAGTAATAATTGTGAAAGTAGAAGTGATTTTCAGCAGTTATTAAAGTGATAGTGATTATTTTGGGTAGAAATATATTCTCATTTGTGGGAGGAGTAGATATGGCATTAAGATATCAGACCCCTTCGATTTTCTGGGATATGTTCATGTTTTTTTTTAAAATAAATTTATTTTATTTATTTATTTTTGGCTGTTTTGGGTCCTCTTTGCTGTGCGCGGGCTTTCTCTAGTTGCGGCAAGCAGGGGCCACTCTTCGCTGCAGTGTGCGGGCTTCTCAATGTGGTGGCTTCTCTTGTTGCGGAGCACGGGCTCTAGGCGTACGGGCTTCAGTAGTTGTGGCATGCAGGCTTCAGTAGTCGTGGCTCGCGGGCTCTAGAGCGCAGGCTCAGTAGTTGTGGTGCAGGGGCTTAGTTGCTCCGTGGCATGTGGGATCTTCCCGGACCAGGGCTCGAACCCGTGTCCCCTGCATTGGCAGGCGGTTTCTTAACCACTGCATCACCAGGGAATATATACACTTTCCTATTGGTGAGATTCATTTCACCTGTAATAGTTTAATTAAAATACAGAAAATTTGACTTTTCAATGTGATAGGGCCTCTGACTACATTTGAGTTTTTAAGAATATATACAGTTTTAAAACCCTGCAAAAAGGCCCCAGATTAAACAAATGTCTCCTGCCCCTTCTAACTTAAAAAAAAAAAAAAAAATTAAGAGCCAAGTAGAAAATACTTCATAAACCTTATCAAATGGCTGAGTCAGTTTCTCTTGAATTCCTACATCTATTTACAGGAGAAGTAAATAAAACAAACACAATTTGTTGAATAATTATAAAGCAAGCATCCACATAACCGCTACTTTAGTCAAGAAATAGAACATGGATAGCACCACAGAATCTCCCTGATCATAACTTCCCTGCATTCCCCCTAGAAGTAACTAGTATTCTGACTTTTCTGAAGCTTTATCTTTTATAGTTTTACCAGGTATGTTTTTATGCATTATGAATTTAATTTTATCTGTTTTTGAACTTTATAAATGTAATGACAGTATATGTTTTCTTTATGTCTTGCTTGTTTTACTCAGCATTATATTTCTGAGGTTCATCCTCTGTAGTGCATTCATTTTTTTATTGCTGTATTCTATTTGAATATATCCCATTTTATTTATTCATTCTGTCCTCAATGGACATTTGAATTGTTTCCAATTTTTATGTGAAATTTCTAGGTTTTTAAAAGTGCTGTATATGTCAAAACATTTTGTATGCTAAAAAGTTGGCCATTTATGACTCCTTCTTAAGTTATGAATACCAGAGAGATTAGACACCATTCTGTGTTTAGCACTCGTACTTGAGCATATTCAGAAGAAGGCATTTCACTACTGTCTAATATATTTGTGGTGAGTTTGACAGTAGGTGCTTGTTGCAAAGTTTTTGGAACTTTTCCCTTGGTATTCAAATGTTTCTTTAGTTTTTCTGTGTTATATGAATATCATATAGATAAAAGTGAGGGAAATTATGAGTTAAATTGGGCTGACTAAATATGGTATTTATCTTTATTTTTTATTACTTTGCATTGACAGTAACATTTTGTTGTGTTGCATTTAAGCTGTGGTCGGAATGTGTCTCTTGACCTTCTGAAGTACTATATTTTTAACTAACCTTAGCTTGTATTTTATAAGTATACGTAGGCAGTAGTCGGACCTGATTCATTCTAGCTTAGTGTCTTGGGCATTTTAGGTTTCTTACTTGAATGAATGATTGCTTTTGTGACCAAGTTTTTATTACAAGTATCTTTAAAAGGAATCATGAAGTATATAAATAACTTAGCAGCCCTCATTGTTAGAGGTTTTTGTAAATTTAGGTGGTTTTCAGTATATTCGAAAATTATTCCAGAAATGAAAGCAGTCATGGGAAAAGCAGTTTGGAAATGATGCTGTTTTAAAACCCTGTAAAAATGCCCCCAGATTAAACAAATGTCTCTTGGCCCTTCTCTTAAAAGGAAAAAAAGAAAAAATTAAGAGCCAAGTAGAAAATACTTCATAAGCCTATCAAATGGCTGAATCAGTTTCTCTTGAAGTCCTACATCTATTTTTCTTTAGATAATATAGTAACAAATTATGTAATCATAAATTATCGCAGTTATTTATTTGGAAACTTTCAGGTTGCACTTTTGATTTGTGAATTTTGTTATACCACTTGGTGATGTGTGTTTCTTTTGCTGGAGCACCAAGGTTGGAGCAGGCACGATGTGGATTTCTAGTCCTTTTCTTGAATGTGTAAACTTTGTTGATTCCTACTAATTGAAATTGTTTTGCAGTATTCCTTTAATGTGGTACACAACCTAAAATGCCTTTTGGAATTTTGATGTTTTCTTGGTGGCTCATTTAAGCTTTTTGCACGAGCTAATTTTAATGTTACCGTGTAAACTTGCTGAGCATATTCCATTTTTCATGTTAACTGCTCAGTTTGTCTACATTACCTAACTTCAGGCTTTCATTATCATCTCTTGCCTGAATTATTGTGGTAGCCTTTTAACAGGTTTCCTTGCCCAAGTCTTTTCCTTTTTAGTCCATTCTCCCCTCCAAAGTGATGCCTTAAAAAAAAAAACAGAAGTCTCAGAGTGTCACTTTCCTACTTAAAACCCTTTTCTGGCACCTCTGTACCTGCACAGTAAAGTCCACGTCTCCCTGGCCTATGACGCTTTGAGATTTGGCTCAGGCAGATGGTTTCCACCTTCTTTCTTATTCTTTTTCCTGTGCACGTTATATAGTATGAGATTGTTTTATAGAGTTCCCTAAAAATTTGGAGTCTCTTACACTTCTGTGCCTTGCATGGTGGTTTCCTCAGGCTCGACTCCGGCTCTTACTTTTTCTGTCTGGCAAGCTCTTACCCATCCTTCAAAACGTAGCGCAGGTTTTGAACCTCTGTAAAGCCTTTCCTAATGCCCCTATCCCCATAGTCCCCTTTGTGTTAACTCTGCAACCCATATACCTTGAATTTATCGCATGGTATTGCTAATGTGGCTTTCTTACCTACTCTGAACTGCTTGAAGGCAAGGATTGTGTCTTGATTCAAGGCTGGCTGTCAACTTTTACCTTAGTGCCTAGAAAAAGAGATAGGTGCTCAGGACATGCTGGCAGAAGTCATCTGGAACTGGAGTTGAGACTCACTCTGTAATGACATTTGAAAATCTTTTCACATCTTCCTATTTTTAGCATAATATGGATGATTTGAGCCCATTTGGTCACTCATCTTTTATTTTCCAGGATATGTAGACTGTATTATCCTTTCTGATTAGTAGGTAGTCAAGATATTTACAGAACCATCACAGATTATATAAAATTCCCTCCATAGGGCTTATCATTGACTTTGAACTTGGTGTAAAATCAATTCCTGATGTGATGCTAAATGTTTTATATTTTAAGTAACACGGTTTTAATTCAGAATATGGGAACCCCAGATAAGCTTCATAAATAACACTTGTGAACTCTTCCCTAAGGCATTTGTGATTAGTTGTTTAGTCCAGTAGAGAAGCGGCAGAAATGGGAAGTTGAGTATTCATTTTCTTCATTGATGACTTCCTGTGTTTAATAGTAGGATTAGTCTGTAATTGTGTTCTCTTTTCTACTGTCAGTAAAGTTTATTGTATTGAAATGCTGTATAAAATCCGTGTCTCTTTCATGGATACTAATGGAAGTAGCTGATAGTGTGAGGTGATGGAAGCATTTGATTTCTAAACACTTTTCAGTTTGCATTTGATTTCTGTTACTCGAGGGGACTGATCCTTCACAGCTGTTAGAAAATGTAAGTGGGTTCCTCTCCTGCTGTACAGATCTTTCCTTGTTTGGGAACCTTTGATGGCACAGTAGGGGCTTTTAAAAGTGTCACAAATGTAAGGCAATTTATACTGTAGTAAGCATAGAATTTTGTTGTTGCTGTTTATGGCAGAAAATTGAAAGTTAAAAGTAAATGGAGGAGAAAGGTTGCTGAGCATGGTGTGCTTGTGAAAGCAGCCTTTTTTGAATTAATAATGTCATCTCTCCTGGTCACCTGGGCTTTCTCTCAGTTTTCCTCTCCTCTTTCTTCTACTCCAGATTCTCTTATTGGTGAATTGAAAAATAAAAGCAGAATAGACTGATGAATCACAGACAAGAAATAGCGTACATTTTGTCTTGATTAATGTCCTAGGTTAATATACTTGGGGGAAGGGACTCAATCAGCCATCCCATGGTAGAAGCAGTCTATTGAATAGGTCCGTGTTTTGAACTGAAGGATTTACTTATTACAGAAATAGTTCTCCAAGTACTCTGTGAGGCCCAGTTGTTAGAACATTGCTGAGAAAAAGAAAGCACTCTGTGGTTGGAGAAGATGCCTCTTTAGTACCTTTTTATTCTCCATTAGGCTTTTACCACTTAGCATGGAGATTACAGCCATCACATTGGAATACTAACCTTAGCAACAGATGTGATCCTGAAGCATGTTACTCATTTCACCAGATGTTCCATTTCTCTTTAGGGCAAACTTCTGGTTAGTTTCTTGTATCAACCACTATAAGAAATCAGAATTTGAAGTTTATTTTAGGCAGACTATGGTTGTTTATAAATAAGAGAAAAGGCACAGTCTTTTATAACCTGAAAGACTGAGTGATTTGCATAATATCAAATAAATTGTGCTGCAGCTACATTTTACATTTTGTAATTGATATTGCCTGTATATTCTGTTTGAAAAGGTTTGGGAAATATGTATTTCAACAATATACTTATTTCTTATGAAATAAACAGTAAAGTAGTAGTCTTTGTTGATTGTGCAACAACTATTTATGATTTACATACTCCTTCCAAAAAAGCATTTGAAGCAGATATGAGTTTCTTGCTAATTTGACAATTTAAAACATTTTATAATTGAACAAATTGTGGATATTCTTAATCATAACATCTGCAGGATGTTGATTTATAAAAACAATAAAATGTTTTCATGCTATGCATACTTCCTGTAGTGTATGCTTACAGTTCAAAAGAATTATTTTCTTATCTGTTTCCTTCAATCTTTGAATTTTAGCACTAGTCATAATTCTGAGTCTGGAAAAGATTTCACGATATTCCAGATTTCTGTGTTTTTCCTTCCCATCAATAATGGTTTAGCAGTTTTATGTAACATTAGAAGCATTACTTTGTAAAAGTAGCAGTATCGAGGAATGCATCATCTTGTTTCTTTTGAATAATATGAATATAATAGCTGCAATGTAATTGAAAAATGTGTATTAATTGAAGAAAGGGAGGAATCCTGGCATCTTTTCTTTTGGAAACTGCTTTTTTCGTGTTCATTCTACATCTTCACTGTAGGGGGGGATCCAGCAAGAACAGTTTTATAGTGCGTTTCAGAAGATACACTCTCCCTTCTTCCTACTTTCAATCAAATATTTTGGTAAAAGCCCTCATGTCTGCAGGACTTCCATCTGGTGAGAACTTGATCCTTTCTGCCCAGTTTCATCTTGGCTCTCTCCAGTGGTTGTAGCATAATAGCTTCTCTTTGAGATTAAAACACAGAACAAAGACAGGCTCTTTTTATTAATAGTCAAATGAAAGGCTGCAGATTTGTGAATAGTCCTTTCTCCAGATAGAGAATTATTAGAGACAGGTCTTATTTTCTTCTTTTAAACTCTGTATTCTAAAATTGCACTACTATAATGGACAGTTCTTACACTTTCCTTGTCTGTAAAATGGGGATAATAGTACCTACACCATAGAACTGTTGGGAGGATTATCATAAATACATGTGAGGTGTGTAGGCTAATAATCAATGTAGGCTATTATTATTCATCTTGTGGCTTAAAAAAATAAAGCTGGCTAAAATTAAAAAGAATTCAATGTATATAACCTGCCTGGGTTCTATAAATCACTGAATACTGCTATGACCAGAGCATTTACAAAACAGCATCTTCATGATAACCAGATTTTTTATTTTTTGCTTCTGCCCAATTTTGGTATTGTTTTCTTATAGTCCTTTTTATGAATATTAATATCAACCTTTTTTATTCAAAAATTGTTATGATTTAAATAAAGTTTTAGCTTATGTCATCCATCCCTATGCACACACACCATTGCCAAATTGAGAAATTTAAATAGAAGTTGTTATAGACTGAATGTTTGTGTCCCTCCAAAGTCCGTATGTTGAAACCCTAACCCCCAATGTGATGGTACTTAGAGATGGGGCCTTTGGGAGGTAACCAGCGTTAGATGAAACCATGAGGATGGGACTTTGGTCTGATAGGATTAGAGTCCTTCTAGGAAGAGATACCAAGAGCTTGCTCGCCTTCTTTCTTCACTCTGTGAAGGCATCAGGGAGAAGGCTGGCAAGCCAGGAAGAGAGCTCTCACCAGGAACTGAATGAGCCAGCACTTTGATCTTGGACTTCCCAGCCTTCAGAACTATGAGGAAGTAAACTTCTCTGGTATTTTGTTATGGCAGCCCAAGGGAAGCTCAAAATTGGAGTAGTTAGGTAGGAAGTAAGCTGATCTCTCTCTTACTGAAGGGATACATTCATCATATAGGGCATTGTGACAATGAAAAGGCATTCTGTTTAATGTCTGGGGTATGGCTCTGTCTGTTCTTATTCCTGATACAGCAGATGTCTATTGAAATTTTTGTTTTATGACACCATCTGTAAAATGTTATTGTTTGTGGATGGTAGGTATTCTGAGATGTTTTGACCTTAAACAATCATGTGAGTTTAGTTGATTTTCTCTGGACAGGCACTTAATGTAGTAGTCATAATTCAGCATCAGATGATTATCATCTAAGCAGAGGTCTCAGGAAAAGTTCATGCACCACAACCATAGCAAACAACATATCACAACATTTCATTTTTATATATTCTCTTGATTAGGTTGTTGAATAGAAGTAACAGGCAATTGGAAGCTAAGACTTTTACCTCCAAGAAATCAAATATTTCCTGCTCAATTGGCTTCATACCAACCTACATGTCCTTAATAAAATTCCATTTTAATTTTGTAGGAAAGGTAAATTTATTAGGTACAGACCAAGCACTTAGAATAGTTTTTACTTTTTACCTATTGTGAGTAATTTCACCAGAGTATGCATCTTCTACCCTCTTGAAATGTGACCTGTAAAATGTTTTGTGAGGGCATTTGAACCATGCTGCCTCTGAAGACAGGAATATCTTTTTAAAGAGTTTTTCATTTGGTTTTGAGAAGTCCTGGAGAAAGGACAGTAACATTGCCTAATCTAAAGAAAAGTAAAACAGAAGAGAGATGCTTAGAGAGAGAGGCATTGTAGCACTGAAAGCAAATATCATGGATATTTGCTAATTACTGTTGGTAACTTAACTTTATATGGCCTCACATGAGACACTGTTCACTTAACTTATGCTTTTGACCTCTTTGTTTTGACCCGATTGCCAAGCTTCCTTTTCCCAGTGAAATGCTTGAGGAAGCAGTCTTCTCATCTTTCCATTGCTTTCTTACTCAACAGCTTTCAACTGATTTTAATTGTGAGTTTTGCTGAGAGCTTAGTGTGGCTTGATCTCTTCAGTGTAATGGACAGTTCTGTAGCAAATGGACCCTACTTTTATGCTCTTTGATCTGAATATAGCCTTTGACATTATGAATTTGTCTCCTGGACCTTCTGCTGCAGTTTCATAGGAGCATCTGGTTTACCTCTTGAAATGCTTCTGTTACTGAACTTCTCAATTTCTTGCATCTCTTTTTTGCTTTTTCTCTTCCTATCTTATCTATATCTTTAAACTTAACTATCATTTTTGCGAGCATGTGAATTTTGTTATGAATTAGAGAACAGAATGTACTCTGTTTGAACTTTTAGCCCTTGTTAAGTTTTTCTTTTTTAAATAAGCTTTTTGAATTATAAAAAATTAATAGAACAATATTTCAGAGAATTTGGAAAAGAGGAAAAATTATCCATCTTGTATCTTTAACATAATGATGGTTAATAATTTGGTATATTTCCTTCTAAGTATGCTTTAACATTTTAAATTTTAGAGTGCTTTTACCTTTTGTATCTGTTTCATATTATGTTGCATATTATTGTGTTTTTGAATGCTTTTCACCATTGTTAAAGCTGTATTGTGAACTTCTGAAGGCATAAATGTATCACAATTAACTTCTTCCTGTTGTCAGACGTATTAGACAATTTCTAGTTTTTTGTTATAAACAGTTTTTGATGATCACTTAAAAACATACCCCTCCCTCCAGTTATGAATTATAACCTTTTTGCTGATTTCCAGCAGAGGAATCAGAGTTAAAGGACATAAATGTTTTTATGGTGTATTGAAAAGAATGTGGGCTTGGTAGCTGGGAACATCTAGCTTTGAGCCATGGTGGTCACTTACCTATTATGTGGGCAATTTACTCATGTAACAAATGGAAAAAGTAATATCTTCCTTACATATGAAGTATAGGGAGTATCTGATTTATTGATTGAAATATAGGTGCTCAGTAAGTAGAAGCTTTTCTTAGAGCCAGCATTTTTCCTTAAAGTTTGTTGCTCTCAGTAGTATATGAGAGTATCATTTAAGTGTGACCATATACTTTACCACACAAATTGGGAAACTTTAGTTCCAAACCAATGCCAAGTAATGTGGGCTTTGGACAAATATAAACTGGAGCCCAGCCACACTTGGAACATATGTCACCCTGCAATTAAACCACATCTTCACCATCATTGTGCATATTTTTTTAAAGTTACATATTTCTCAGGTGAAAATTGACATATTTTGGTTCAAATTTATTTGATTACAAATAATGTTGAATTATAGTCTGCCCAATGGAGTAAAATTCTCCATTTAAACATAATCTTAAATATTATCTTTATTTTCCCACAATATGCTCTTCTGAAAAAGACATAAGTAAATTAGCTACGTAATGTCGATTCACTCTTTCTAAATATAGAGACAGTCTTCTACAGTGCTCATTGAGGTTTCTAATCCAGTGTTTGCAGTGTTCCAGATTGCTTTCAGGATTTTTTTTCTCTTTCCTTGATATTAATTACTCTGGATAAACTTGCATTTATTATTATTCCTTTTGTATATCATAAGGAAAGCTATCATAGGATTCATCTGAGTTTTTTTTTTTTTTTTTTTAAGAAGGACTTACTAAAGCACCACTTGTACCAGGCAGTGTACTTGGTGCTGAGGACACAGTGGTTTTATTGTGAAAATGTCAACACAACAAGGTGATTATAGTGTAGTGGAATAATCTTATAAAAGCAGGAGCACGGTACACAAAGTAAGGGCACTTAGCCTGGACTAGGGAACCTGGAAAGTTTCCAGAAAGAAGGGGTTTCTGAGCTAAGACCTGAAAGATGAGTAATACATGTCTAGCCTTTCCCTTGTCTGCCATGTATATTAGTACTGCTGTATTAATTCAGGCTTGTGGTCTACCCACCCTCCGGTCTTTCTATAATTAGTGTTAGTAAATAGTATCGTATCAGGAGACAAGTTATAAGAAAGCATGATCGCCATAATTGGCCCCCAGCTTGCAGATCTCAACTGCACATGTATTTGTTAATAGTTTTTCTAAACCAATTGAAAGTCCTTCATGTCCCTGGCCTATATCACAGTTTGATAGTAGTGAATTTTATATTGAAACACTTAAAATATGAACATTAAAAAAATTTATCCTTCACTTTCTGCCTTCAAATTTTGGTGTTTTCAGAGGAAAAGGCATTGAAACAATTGTGTTCATATACATTTTACATATTGAAGTGTAAGCTTGATTATGGCTTTCCTGGAAGACTTCTCTACATTCCTAGTAATTGTTAAGTTCTTAAAGCTTGTATGTGTGCTCTAAAGGATAGTGAGTTGGTCAGTGTGTCTCGGATGATAGTTAATATGGTAGTTTGTTTTGGTTACCACTTTTACATCATTTACATATTTTTGTCGAATTTGGATTTTTCATTCTTATTATTGTATTGTAATTCCATCTCAAAAATGGGGGGGGTAATGGTTCATTCAATCGTAAAAATAGTAACAAAATCACTGTGTCTCAGAATAATATGTGATAATGGAACAAGGTTCCCGTGCCTACGTCAGTGTTCTGAGGAGAGTTGGGGCTTGCTCCTCAGGGAACATTGGCGGTGTTTGGAGACATTCTGTCTGTTATCGCTTTGGGGAGCACCGCTGGCATCCAGTGTGTGGAAGCCAGAGGTACTGTGCAGTACGCTACAACACACAGGACAGCCACACGACGAAGAACTATCTGGCCCAGAATGTCCGCAGAAACTCTGGCCTCAGTGGAATGTGGATCTGTATATGCTGGGAATGAGAATCTAAGAATGTGATGATTTATACAAGCAATAAAAGAAAAGTGAATAAGAATCACTGTGGCACATGCCTCGAAAGTAGTTTTTATGGACTTCTTGAATAATTTGCCCCTAGTCCCCAAAGTTTTTGGTTATTTAAGAAACTTTGTCAAGTGGTGGCACAGTGCCACCAAAACATTTGTGTGATTTAAAAGTACAATGACAATTTTTATAAATCCATAAAGTTTTTCCAGGACAAATGTAATACTTTCCAAAGAACTATTTCCAAAAATAATGAATCTTGTTGCTAAAGATGGACAAGAGTCCCAACTACGAGAGCATCATTCAAAGTAGCACTTTTTTTTTTTTTTTTTTAAATAACACAAGTAGAAGTTGCACTATTGCAGATAACCTTGTAAAAGCAGCTGTAAAGTTAGTGACAAATGCTTTGTTTGGAGAGAAAGCAGAGTACCTCTATCCTTTCCTTTACAAAACTACTGTTAGTTAATATTTCGTAGTTTCAATCACATAGAAGATGCAAAAGCACTTCCTATTAAATGTGTATGTTACTAGCTAACTCAGCTTCACTGTTGATGTGCACAAAAGCATTCATCCTTAGCATATATGTGATTCTTGTATGAAGGAAAAGTGCCAGGCGATTTTTTGTTCATCATGGAAAATCCATGATTCAAGAGAAGAGTTTTTATTTAACAACTGTTTTGTGAGTTATATAGACTAGAAAAAGTACTGTTAGAGTACAGTTGTATTTCTGGCAAGAAAAAAGCATTGCTGCCACAGTGCCTGCCCACACACTACTTTATTTACAGGGAACAGCTTCATTGGCTCTAGAATTCTCCTCCCCTCCTCTCCTTTTTTTTGCACCTGAACATCTGTGAAATTGGGATGTACTTTTTAATCCATGGTGTTTTATGATTAAAGTTACTAGCTCTCTTTCCTTTCTTACGCTTTAGTGGAGTTTTAGACTTGATGAAATAATGCTATTATGCTTTTCAATCTTAATTTAGTGTGGAAGAAAATAGTGAAGATAATAAAATTGAAATTTCAATCTTTCAATACTTATCTTTAGAATATGTTCAATGAAAAATGTGTGGGAAGAGATTAAATCTGACCCTGCCTCTCTAACCTGCCTGTGAGGAGAAAGATACCTGTATGAATCTTTGACGTGAGAGTAGAGGTTACATTTTTATACCTTCTTTATAACACAGTCAATGACAGTAAAAGCTATTTTCATTCCTTCCTTCAAATAATTTGCTAAAGTGGCATGTTTTAGCTAAACATGTAGTATCTTGAGTAGCTTTATAGTATTAATTTTGAGTAAAAATACCACAGTTTTTAACATTGAGATTATGATACTGGGATGAGGAAAGTGTCCCCACTTTACTAAGCCTGGATAATTTTAATTTATTAGAGGAAGAAATTGATGAGATTGCTAGGCATATTAAACTGCATCTAAATAGTGCAGCAGGATATGAATAGCTCCAGAGCTTAATGAAATCAAGGGTTAGAATCTAGTCTGTTTCATTCATATATGCAGCATCATCTGACAGGAACGAAATGCTGGCTGCTTCTCCTGATGAGACCTACAAGTCTGAGTAAGGAGCTGCTGATTTAGGAGAAATAGAACGAGAAAAGAACCTTCTCAGATATATAACCTGTAATCCAAGTCACCCATCTCCAGGCTGTATATTTAAACCCTGGAGGTAAATGCAAATCATCTCTGTCACTGATACACAGCAGTTTTGTTTCGTTTTTAATTTTATTAAAACTTCTATTTATATAATTAAAATTAGAATAGCTTTTTAAAAACTTGAAATCAGTGGTTTTCATGAGTGCAAATGTCCATTAAACGTTCTGCAGATGATTCAAGTGTGAGAGAGGTTGTTCCAGTTGCTTGTTTGTCTGAACTAAGGTTGTGTTGGGAGGAAAATCTAGTGATGTTTTTTGAACCTCTGCCCCCTCCTTCAGGGATTAGCCTCAGGCCTGTTTGCTGTGTGAGGGACCCACTTATGCTCCGTAGTCTAGAACTCTTGTCACTTCTTAAACTGTGATCCTTGTTATACTTCTCCCCTTCTTCTGGCCATTCTTGTTGTTAGGGTTTCTAGACCATAGTTTTTAGTGAAACTGACTTTGTCCCCCATTTATCTCTGGAATATTAGCACCTGAAGGCACAATAGAGATAGTTGATTCCAATTTCAAAACCTAGCAAAGAAACACATGAATTTTTATTCGTGGGGGATTTTTATCTGGTCCCTGCCTTAACTCTTTTTTTTTTTTTTAATAAATTTATTTATTTATTTATTTATTTATGGCCGTGTTGGGTCTTCGTTTCTGTGCGAGGGCTTTCTCTAGTTGCGGCGAGCGGGGGCCACTCTTCATCGCAGTGCGCGGGCCTCTCTCACTGTCGCGGCCTCTCTTGTTGCGGAGCACAGGCTCCAGACGCGCAGGCTCAGTAGTTGTCCTGCCTTAACTCTTTTAAAAAATGTCAGTTTTCTCACAATGGTCATCATTGCCATTTTACTACTGTTTATTATGATCACCATGACCATGTGATAAGCATTAATCCAAATCATTTTTTCATTTGAGATACATTAAAAATTAGATGATTTTAAAACTGTATTTTTAAGGGCAGTTTGGTTATTTGGAGGTTTTCCTCTGCTTTATTTTATTGTATTTAATGGCAAAGCCAAACATGCCATTCAGGTCTGCTGTTTTCTCAGCCTGCAACTATTCTTCTGTGCTGTATTATTTTGCAAAGTAAGAAGCCAGGCCTTTGATTCCCAAGCTTGATTTCCTGGTTGTTATTAACAGAGATAGTTTGTTCATTTTAAAGGCCCAGAGAACTATATGTGATTATCCAGATATTTTCTTCAGGGAACATTAAGCATTTGAGTAGACCCAGGAATGCTGGCTGTCACCCTGCTCCTCTCTACTAGAATGTCAGCTGCAGGAACCTTTTCTGTCTTTGCCCTGTTGCTGGACAGCACCTAAAAGTCCAGCACATTATAGCTTGAAATAAATACTTGCTGTGTGAATGTATGAAGGGGTGAATGTATGAAGGGATGAATGTATGAATTTGCTGTTCAAGATTTTTCTTCCCCAGACTATAAGGAGGAAGCCTCTGTAAGCTGTTTGTATTGCCTTTATCTGACCATCAAAATCTATTCTGCAAGGAAGAGATATATATCCTTCGGGGATAAAAGAGGGTTTTTTGTTGTTGTTAAGGTGATATTACCTGGTTTGAAAATGCTTTGAAAGATTGCAAATGGCACCTTTTTTCAAGGCTTGGCATACCCAGCTCGCTCTGTATCTGGACACTGCATTGAGGGACAGTTTTTTTTGGCGGTTTGAGTGGGGGGTGAACAATCTGAAACAAGTTCAGGGAAAGTAAAACAAAGATAGCCTTTTCCTAGATAGTTATTTATGCTTCCCTAGATATTTATTTATTTATAGTTGTGCAGTGTATTTCTGTCAGTGCAGCCCATAGAGGTTAATTCTATTTCAAACATCTGGCAGGATCCTGCCTGCCAATTGCGGAAGAGAATTATTTGGTCTGTTTTGTAGCCTTCCAGCATCTTTCTGTAATACTTTTCTTGCCTTTCAATGATTTTTACTTCTTGCCTGTACGCTGTTTCATCTTCCTCTCTAATCCAAGAGGTCCGCCATAGAAAAGCATCCTTAGGAACCTCAGATTACATAATGACAACTGATTAGACAAGTCTCAGT
Organism: Balaenoptera physalus; assembly: GCF_965194825.1. Lineage (NCBI taxonomy): Eukaryota > Metazoa > Chordata > Mammalia > Artiodactyla > Balaenopteridae > Balaenoptera > Balaenoptera physalus. The sequence continues at coordinate 63,851,298 of NC_138895.1, read as the reverse complement.
AATGGCTTCTAGAGATCTCTGTGTAAAAACTCCAAAAGGTAACAGGCTTACTGAGTTGCTTGAAGATGGTTTTTAGTGTGTGACTATAGAACTGTATTTCAAGGAACGTTTGTAACATAGCAGGATAAAATTTGTGCTAAGTGTATTTTTATAACATAACATTTTTGCTAGAGCTTTCCCCCAAAATGTGTATTCTTCTCAAATGGAGGAAGGTTACCTCTCTGTTGGGATCACCACTCCTTGCCTTTAGAACAGTCTTAGCTTACTAGCTCCGGTCATATCACCTGGTGGGTAAAGGAGTGTATTTTCTCTTGGGAATTACTAATCTAAATCACAGAGTTGTTTAGATGAAGCCTCCATCCAGCTTCCCACATGATGGACTTCCTGGTCTTGGTAGGACAAGGGTAAAAGTGACAATCTGTTGGGTGTCCTGCTGGGGTTTCCTTGGGACCTTCGGCCTGTCATTTTTACTCTCCCTGAATGGTGTGTCTTTGGTGATCTCAGTGCTGTCTGTGCTACTGTTTGGCTGCCCCTGAACTGAATTGATTACTGCTTCACATCTTGCCTCCTTTCCACCTTCCCCCTACATGTGCACAGAGGAGTGGAAGTTCCCTGAGAGCCAAGACCACATTTGGCTTGTTCTCCATTGCATCTCAGTGCTTGTTACTCTTTTTTGGATCTTAGCCCCTTTGAGAATTTAGTGGAAGCTTTACACCCTCTCTCCACAAAAGTGCATATTTGTATGGTTTTGGGAAAAAGAGATTGTAACAGGAAAAGTAACACGGCCTCATTAAAAACAAGCCACAAGGATCAAGCCTCAGATTTACTGTGGTGGCTATGAGGGCTTCTGCTTGTTCATTTTCTCAGCATAGACCTCTTTATTCCTTACCCCATAAAAATAAGTTTGCGTGAAGCTGAGTGTGTAGGGGAAGAGATGGGGGCAAGAAAGGGTTGGATGGAGAGTGTGGTTACAAGTACTTCTGTTTCTATGATATAAATAATCCATAGGAAATTATTTGCTCTTCCTCACCTTTTCTTTTCTTTAACTCCTGTCACTTTCCATTCTTGCCAGCTTTCCCTTCTTTGCGTTGCAGTTAAGGATACTCTTAAAAGATTCGTGTCCTTCAAGCTTTCTTCTTATAGCATCTTTAATACTGATTTTCTAATCCAAATTGTCCTGATGTTTGAAGGTAAAGGGCACTGTCTTTGGACAGTTGAGGCTGCAGGAGTGGATCACCCTACCATGTGATAGGTGGCACGTTAGAAAGCGGTTTGCTGTATTGAACTGAGCTGAGCTCCGTCACTTGCGTGGGCAGTATTTCCAGTAACCTTTACTCAGTCAGTGCCTTGTGTAAGGTGGCACTGCTGCTCACTTTTCCTTCCCATTTCCCCCCGTATTCTCAGCACGGTTTCTAAAGTCACCTGTTGGGGAGGGGGCAGGGAGCTTATTTCCTTTATTTGGAAGTTACAGATGCAATCAGGAGACAGAAACTTATATAGCACAATGCAATTATATTGTTATATACCCAGTAATAACAGAACACCCAAGATTACCTTTTCTCGAAATCTAATTTCTGTAGCTTCTCTCTTTATTGACTCTGTTCTTTATTGTACTGAAAATAATTAGCTTATAGTTTTAGTATCTAAGAAGTATTTTTTCCTTTTGTAATCCTTTTTCATGGTAGACTGTTTTTTGATCATATTCATATTTGTACATAAACTTTCCTTTGACTCAGATAAATACCATAACCTCTAGATTATAAATACCATTTCTGAATGATAGGTGATGGTGGAAACCCACTGAGCTCTTCTTGAGGTCATTCAGTGCACCAAGCTCTTGTTGCTAAGGCTTTCATTTATCCTCTTTACTACTTCATGAAGTCGATACTGTTTTTATTCCCATCTTACAATGGCAGACACCTAGGCTGAGACAATTTGTCATAGGTCACACAACTAATATATGTTAAAGATGGTGTCTTAGTCAGCTTGGGCTGCCCTGACAAAATACCATAGACTGGATGGTTTAAACAACTGGATGGTTTAAACAACAGGAACTTATTTTTCAGTTTTGGAGACTGGAAGTTCAAGATCAAGGTGCCAGCAGGGTTGATGTCTAGTGAAGGCCGTCTCCTTGGGTTGTGGCTACCTTCTCACTGTGCCTTCACACAGCCTGATGACCCAGTACTGCCTATGGATGGAGAGAGGAAGCAAGCTCTGAGGTGTCTCTACTTATAAAGGCACATACTCCATTGTGAGGGCCCTACTGTCATGACCTCAACTAAAACTAATTACTTCCCAAAGACCCTGTCCCCAGATACCATCACATTGAGGGTTAAGCTTTTAACCTATGAATTTGGGGTGGGTCACAGTTCAGTCCATAGCAGATGGTATTCAGACCAGGTTGGCTACTTCAGATTCGGAATAGTCTGGTACCATATTCTGTTCTCTGCTCCCACAGTTTAGGAGCTCTGGTATCCAGATTATTTGGTGACCATGTTAAATGTAATAAGTTGGCCAGCAAAAGAAAATGCTGTTGATACTTGTGTACGTACTCCTTTAATATTGTATGTATTGCACACTTCTTTTGCTGAAAACCATGGAAAATAAAGGTAAGAATAAATAAGAAAACAAAAATCATCTATGATCCCACTCCCCGGAGAACTGTTGCCATTACCATTTTAGCATATTTCTTTCTAGTTTTTCTCTTTCGGAGGAGGGCGCAACCTAGGTTACTCACATATTCTGCTTTTTTTCCTCCTCTTGGCATCTCACGAGCATTTTCCCAGTTAAAATTTTTAGAAACATTCTAAATGATTTTTGCCTTGGAGAAAACAGATTTGAGAGCTACTAAGAAAGTAGAGGACTATATGAGCTGAGTGTGGGAGAAGGTGGACAAGATTGATGACTCAGGGCCTCTCACTGAGGGAGAAAACATAGAATTAGTAGGCATGGAGGGTGGGATTGATAAAGTCAGTGTATACTTTTACCGAAAAATGCTCGTTAAGCAAACAGCCATCTGGACTGGAGGTAAGTTTTTTAAATTGCCATCATCATATGGTTGGAAGTTGAAACCACCATTTTCTAGGTGGGGAAGTTAAGGTTCAGAGAGAGAAGTAAATGCGTTAATTGACCACCAGCTCCTATTGAAGAGGGGGTACCTTTAAAGCTCATGTCACTGTAACTTTTATCAGGCTCCCAGCACAGGAGATACTCAGTAAATGGTTTCAGAATGAACAGTATTGCTCGTATACTGCAAACAGTACTTCCAAAAAATGATCATTTGTTCTGTATTTTGAATATTTAGTGCTCACTACTGATGCATCCCATTCTGTGTTTTGAACAGCCTGAGTTTGATAGGTAGTTTCTTACAGGATGAAGCTATTAATTCATTTTCGTAGCCGTTTCTTCTTTTATTCCCCTGCTGCTGCTGCTGCTGCTGCTTGTAACTTGTACAAACTGTTTTCTGTGTTATGACTCATGAGCCATTCTCTCCTTGTTTTACTTTAAAAACCTAGATTTATAAAAAAGGTATATCAGTTGTGATTGTTCTATTAGAGAAATGCTTTTGCTTCTCAAAAAACTGTACAATAGTTTTCCTGTGAAACCCCACATGAAAATTTCATTTTAGGCTTAAGAACGAGATAAAAGTCTTACTTACTTTGGGATCTTATGTTTTTCTCCCTTTGGATAATATAAATTACCATGTTTCCCTTTTTGATTTGACTGCCAGAGCCCAGAACTAAATTTGTGTGTTTTAACCAAAATATCTATGGCTTGCTTCACTTTGTTCAGGTCTCTGCCTCACCTTCAGTTTCCACCTTCTTTAATCTAATTTGTAATTTCCCTAGATGTGATTTTACTGGTTATGCTTTTTAATGCAAGCTACTTCATGTCCTTTGTGAACATGGTAAGATGGAGATGGATTGATTTATCTATCTATAATTTCCTAATAATTGTGACCATTCTCTAGTACATTAACAACAATTAGGTTTTTGAAATATTTCTTTTAGTACCTAACTTTGTGCCAGCATTAAACAAGTACTTGATATATAGCTGTAAATATGACAGGGACGTTACCTGTCCTCATGAAAGAGCATGAAATACATATTTTTCTAAACCCAGAGATTCTCATTTGGTCTTCTAACATACTGTGCTCCTAATTGTAGCAAGTGGTAGCAGTGGTCAGTAGGTTATTCTTTAAGTGAGAATTCTTCATGGTGATAGGTAAGGAAAGGGGGTCTATATCCCCTTGCTCCCATCAAAGTGAATTTACTTTGTTTGTGTAAACAGATCTCAAATGACATACAATTAACTTAGTTGCTGTTCTGTGTCATTCACTTACGTGCATCTGTTTTCATGACCAAGGACATAAATGTATATATATTTTAAAAATTCTCGTAACCTCAGAGAAATAGGATTTCTTGGCTGTGTTTCATGATTTGGTTAAGAAGATACAATATGAATTTGTTGCAGGATATACACAGTATTTTCTGTGAAGAATCCAGTTTATTTCATAGGAGACTTCTTGAGATACATTAAAACCTCTAAAAAACCCTGATTTCCAATAATTTTCAAAGCTCTTACTAGTTTTAAAAGATAAGGTAGCACACACATCCTCTTCCTTTATTCCCAGCTTGGCATACAGAAGAAATTACTTGTCAGAATTCATAAACACTTTAAAGAAGAAATTAAACCACCCAGGACAAATGAACACTTTAAAAAATATTTCTGGTAAGATTAAGAAAGGCAGTATTTTTGTTATTTCTTTTTAAATAGAACAGGTTAATATCTAGGTAGAGTAGAATTTATATTGGACTCTATATTTCTCTATATTGTGAGAAATTGAACTCTTACCATAGTTCTTAAGCAGTCCCAGCGTGGCCTTAATAACAGGTGTATTAATTGCGGAGGGTGGGGGGGAAAGGATGAATACGTAATGCAGACTGGGTGAAGAGAATATGGAAGTTTTAAGAAATACGTACTCTGTAGTTCTCTCTACCCAAAGTAGACTCTTATTTAATTCTTTTTTCAAATGCACATTCTGTTTGCTTAAATCTACATCTGCTCCTAGCTTTGAGCATTGCCTGAAACGTATGTGTGGCTTGGCAGAAAATCTGATATGAAGAGGAAAGCACAGAATAGCTTGTCTTATTAAACGATGAGGCAGAGCCTTCACAGTTCATACCCTGTCCGCGCTCACCGTGTCTCATGGTGCTGCTGGGAAAGAGGGTTGTGATAATTTTCTTAAAAGCCCTCCTTAGATTAGCCCTAATGCTACAACAGATATATTTTGATGTATTCCACTTTCCTGTCATGTTTGTTGTTATCATTGATTTGTTTCAGAGTTGTGGGGTTTTGTTTGTTTGTTTGCTTTTAAAGCCGTTTGCATCTCTTGGTTGAGCTTAGTTTGTTTCTTTGTTTCAAAGAGCATGTACAACTACATCTGGTCTCTCTTTGTTCCTTTTCTTGATCTGTTTGTGCAGGTCATCTTTGATCTGGTCCAGTGCTTAGTTTCAAATAGTAACATAGAATGCAGTGTTTTAGGAGTTTGATTACATGTTTGTGATAATTTCAACTTTGACATTTAAAAATCTTTGAAGGTGTTTTTATCGCTTAAAATCTTACTGGTAGTGCTAAATTACTAGTTAATTTAGTGATCAAACATGCACAAGCTGTGGTTTCTGAAAACCTAGAAATTGTGTATTTCTGCTGTATCTCTATTATGCTTTATTGATTCAGAAATAATTCACTCTACACTTTACTAATAAAGAAGAGATGAGATTCTGTAAATGGATGGTTACCTGGGCTTCGGAGTCAGAAAGTCTAAAGTCCACTTGAGTCCTGCCACTTTACAAGCTGTGGTAAACAGCTTTTCTAAAAGGATTTCAATAATCGTGATTAGCTCATTAGAGTTATTGTGAGGAATAAAGTCAGATAACATATGTAGACCACTTAGCAGGAAGTGTGACATAATAAGTGCTCACTAAGTGCTAGTTTCTTTCCTGGTGCTTAGTCTTGTCCTTTTCCTCCAGGCTATATCTATGTATATTTTTAATAAGATTTTATTATAATATATTTTTAAATTATTTGGATTTATTTGATACAATATTAAGTAGTCAAATAAGACAATAGATCCATTGAATTGTTTTTAATTTTTAAAATTTAAATTAGTTTGTTACTTGGTCCTTTAATTGTTCCCCAATAAGACATCTATAACCACCCCCCCCCCCACCCCCGCCCCACCCGCCCAACAGTCTGCCAGACAGATAGTTTTGGAGTATGCTTCAGCTTCAGTTTTCTACTTTCAGCTCATCCCAGCCTGGCCAACTGTGGTAATTCTTTGTTCCAGTTTTTTGGCAATAAATTGCATTTCATGAGGGCTCAATTAAAATAATAAAATAAAGATGGTTTTTAAAATGAAGGTGAGGAATTGGAGGTGAAAAGAATGCTGATTAATTATTGTGCTGAACTGAAAAGCTTCGAATTCATTGTCCTTCCCGGTGATCTTAAGCGGAACTCATATCTCAAACTCTTGTTCGGTTGTTTGCCAGTGTGTGAGTCCAGATACAGCATTTAAATATAAGGCAGCATATTATTTTCAGTGTTTTCATATTTGGAGATAAAACGAGAGAAAGCCCAACAAATGTGGTGGATTTTTGTAAGGAATAGTTATTGGGCAGTCTGCCTCAGTTAAGCCTGTTTAGCTCTAGGCAGTTTAAAATTGACTGTTTTGCAAAGAGGGTATCTGGAAAAAGTGAATGTGAATACACTGGTGCCAGATTGCGGGCAGTTACTCGGTGTTGTAAACCAGGCTCTCCTTTGCTTGCGAGCGGCTTAAGCAATGAAGGCAATTGTAGAGTTTGAAGAGATTTATAAAACTTCACCTCATTTTTATAATCCTTCCAAATTTTGTAGCACCACCTCAATTGCATCTAAGTGTAGCTTTTGTATTAGTAATTTGAGTTGGCTTGGTAGTAACTACCAATTTGTCTTTGAAATTCATTTGCTGTGCACTGTTTCTCCTCAGTCAGTCGGCAGGGGGTTTGCTTTTTAAACTAACAACGTTTAAAATGTTCTTTCCTAAACTTCTCACTACACAATTCTGAGCCTTTCTATTGAATATTATCATATTTTAAAGTAATCCCCCTCTCCCCAAAAGTTTTCCCTTGCTATTCATCTTTGGAAAATTCTCCAGAAATATTTAGCCATTAACTCAGAAGTTAATATCGTTGGTTGAAATTGCCACTTGGGCTTCTGTTAAATACGAGAACTTTAGAACAAAAATGAAAGTGTCTCTAACCCTGAGCCAACTCCGCAGAGTTGCCAATAAATGCTTGTCTCTTATTTCATTGATCTGCATTAACTCAACTATAGGGAGGTGTGGCACTTTATATCAAGGAACTTTGGTTTTCTTTTCCTTCTCCTTTCTCTTTTGTTTCTTTTGCTGTAATTCTCTTCCTTCTGAGAGATAGGAGTGAACCTTATCTGTCTAGCCACATCTTTTCTACCCTTCTTTTTAAAACTCCAGTGGCGGGTGGTGGCGGGGAGAGGGTAAGTGAGGATGGCTGGGAATGAGAAGGAAATAGCACCAGCCCCTACTCACCAGAGCCTGCGGGCTGGGACACACGTCCTCACAGTCCTTTCCAGATAGCACAAGCCCTTCCCCTTTCTGTTTACCCAGTGTCCTAGCTAAACTGGGTCTCTTGTTTGTGCCTCACCTGCCCACCCCCGGTATCCCTCCCCTCCACCTCCAGCATAACTCCTGAGAGGGACTAGACTAGCAGAGCCACTAAAGCAGTGGCATTTGCCTGGGAGATTAGAATCTGGAATGATCGTTCCTTATTTCCTGTGTAAAGTTTACTGGCATGTCACTGTATCACGACTTTTTTTTCCTTGTCAGAGGGTAAATGGGTGTCAGCTGGTGTGGCAGCTCAGCTCAGTTGATTAATGGGTGTGTTGGGAGCACAGTTTTGAGACAGTTTAGTGGGACAGTCTGCTGTGCATTTCTTATCCCCACTTAGGTTTACCGGGAAGCTTTTGTAGGGTTTGATTTTGTACTTTTTGAGAACTTGGATTGGAGGAGGAGGAAAAACTGTGAAAGGAGACAAGGGTCACATGTCTGTGTTAACATAAGAACAAGGACATAGACCTAAAAGACTGCAGAGATCAAAATTCACTTGGCTGTTTCTGAGTTGTCTCTTGCTTGCATATAATAGAACAAATATGACTTCTTTAAAAAAATTTTTTTTTATTAAATCGAAGTAACCTCTTTAAACTGTGCATTTATTGGAGCCTCATATGTGTAGTTCCAGCGAGGCCTGGACCTCAGTGCACCCCAACTTCACTTTGGAGCTCTAGCACCCTTACCCTCACCTTTTCAAGGATCACTTGTAGTCTTTTTAGATCCTTTCTTGCTCTGATACCTCCAAGAGGACATTCATTTAAAAAAAAAAAAAAAAGTTGTGTTTCTTAATTTAAAAAATTGGGGTGGTAAGTCTAAACCTAGATGAAGAATGACCTGAAATTTCACATATGTTTTTTTGTGTGTAATAGTGAAATTCCAGTTCATTGTAGATTTTCAAAAGCAATTTTATTAACTCACCTGTCATTGCTTTTAACCCTTAAATTTGTATTTTCATCCTATGAAAACTCTTATGACCTTAAAAATAAATTTTTATTAAAGCCTCGTAAAATCTTGTATGTCATGATTTTCTAAGCTGTGGAAGAGGAAAATAGAAGTGCTCCCCCCACCTCCAACCTCGCCCATAATATAGAGGTTTATTTCTTCATCCCTCAATCCCCAGAAATAAATACATTGGCAATTATTACAATGGTAACTCCGAGGGCGACAGGCTTCATTCATAGGCTTAGTATTTAGTCTCTTCTCTAGCTGAGAGAAACACTTCATTTTCCTCCTTATCGTTAACCAAGGGGCTGTAAGATGGGTAAGACTCTGGATGAAGAAGGAATCTGGAGGTTTGCTACTGATTGTAAAGTTTTCTACTTCATGCATCCTGAAAATGCTATTATAAAATCTGTTGTATTCAGGCTGTTTGACTTAGTAAGATTACAGAATATTTTTCATAGGAAAGCACTTTTATTTTAATTATTAATGCATGCTACCTGCTTTAGTTTATAGAAAAATCATTACTTATAATTAGCATATCCAGTGAACAGTGTGGAATCGTAGCATTTTGACTGGCATGAGCTCTCAGATCTTTTTGGAGATGGGAAAACTGAGCATCAGAGAAGGACAGCAAGATTCCCCACGGCAGAAATCTCAGAGCCGACATGAGAACCTAGATCCGGGTCTAGGATTCCGGGTCTTTTCTTCTTTTCTACTATTGCCAGTTGGTAGACTCTGTCTTCTGCTTATATTACAGCTAAATTGTACATTGACAGATGTTTTAGAAGTACCAATTTTAAAAAACTCATCCTATAAAATCGTGTTTGTACTGTCAGTTGCTTGGTAATTGCTCCCCGTCTCCTCTTTCCTATCCCTTTAAAATAAATATTAAATTTAGTTCTGCCTCCTGTTTTACTGGTGATATTAGAATTTTTCATTCATAAGTTACATTTGATTAAATTTTACTAGCCAAATCAGTGATTTTACTTTAAAAGAGTTATGAAATTTTAAAGCAGAAAGAGACAATAGCGGTGGTTCTATCCCAGTTTTATGTGGTTGATAGGAATCTGTTAAACTGGCTAGGAAGAGGGGTATCTTGTATGCTAGAGAGCGAAAAATTAAGATAAAAGATAATTGATTCAAGATTACCGTGTTAATTTTATACTGCTTCTTCTTGAGGCCATCATGTTGTATATAAAAAGAAAACTTCAAAAAACACATAATTCTTGAGTAGTTGATGAGTTGGCTGCCATCTTTTATCATAAGAAATATAACCTTCCTTGGAATAAGCAGATTTATACTTTCTTTACCTAGTAACACGTGTTGAAAAGACCGTGTCCATCTGGGGAAGTTTCTTTTATACTTTATGATCCTGAATTTTGTTTGCTTTGTAAAACCGTAGTGCTATAACCAAGGAAATGACAGACATTTAACTTTACTTTTGCTAAAACCTGATTAAGAGTTTTGAAAATGAAATGGTTAGATTTTGAGTTAAGCAAATATGTTTACTCAACACAGTCATGCATTTTTATTATAATAGAAATAGCTTGAATATTATGTTAACTATAAAATTTTCTCCTGTTTTACATATTTGCTACTCATTATTGGCCTATATTGCTTTTTAGAATACATTATTTATTATAGTGTCTGCACCCATTTTTCTAGTAATACGGCTTTGAGTTAATAATATACATTATAGTCATTAATTTGACATGTAAAAGTCATCCAACTGTTTCATTCTATACATGGCGATTAAAATATAACTATTCTAATGAAAAAAAATACTGGTGATTACTTAACACAAAGGAACACACAGACAAGAAAAAAGAATTCTTTTCTAAATTTAGCACATGCAGCAGGGGGCACCAGTTGAAGGCAAAAATGAATTCTTATATTTTTAATCAGCTACAGCTTGTATCCTGTTCATACTTAAATAATGTGGTAGTTAATTGTTTTCCTGTTGGTTTTCTTGATGGTTTTAACTTCTCAGTTCTAAAAGCTGTGTTGAAGACATCGATAACTACTCTCAACTTATTAATTCAAACATAACTTCTTAAAACCAACCAATTTAGTAATTACACAAATTTTTTCCTTAAAAGTGGAGACACATTTAATAAATAATTACTTGTTTGGAATAAGGCATTATTATTACATTTTTAATACTGTTTCTACAAAATGTGCTTTTGTTGATGAGAAAAGGAATGCCCTAATGATATGAAAGCTTAATTTGTTTTCTTTACACGTGAAGCGAATGAATTTAAAATCTGAAAACCTGTTCCCTTTAGCTAATAAATAGTTGTGTAGAAATTTGTTTCCAGAAGGGCTTGTTTTTAATCTGGGTAATGTAATTACATAGTTTTTCTTTTGTCCCCCTCGTCCCCATCCTCTAGTCCAATATCAGATGGAAATGATGCGGAGCCTTCGCCACGTAAACATCGACCATCTCCACGTGGGCTGGTACCAGTCCACATACTACGGCTCGTTCGTCACCCGGGCGCTTCTGGATTCTCAGTTCAGTTACCAGCATGCCATTGAAGAATCTGTCGTTCTCATTTACGGTTAGTAGGAGTTTCCTTTATTATTCTTTTCTTCCCTTAATATTATTACTACTACTACTATTTTTGCTTTCTGTCTTTTCGCCTCTTAAGAGCAGCCTGGCAGGCCTTCTCAAGTAAATACCAAGCCTGTTTCTGCAGCAGCCTCAGCAGCAGCTAAGTCTAGACAGGGTTTCCTTCTTTCTGTTTATTTTTCTTGCTATCAGAGCCCTGATGTGTACATTTTGGAATGCTGGAGTAGCTGCTTCATTTTTATTCCTCCATCTCCCCTCCCTCATTTGAAGGGGCTGGTGGAACTAGACCAGATGTCTAACAAACCCCGATTGCTAGAGTGTCTGGCTCTGTACGTGACTGACCAATCATAACACAGTGTGCCAAGTTTTTTTTTATACCTCTGACAGCAGCGTACAAAACCTGGACTGTTTCTTAGCACAAAGATTTTTTTCTTTTCGGCCTATTTAATGGTGTTTCCTCCAGCTCTCCAGACCAGATGTTCTGTGCTGTATCAGAACTGTAGGCAATTTAACAGCTTTATAGCCTTCCCCTCCCCAAACACTCACAGTTTGCCATATCTGGCAGACTTGCATATAGTTTCCAGCTGAGAAGTAAATGTAACGTCCTGAGTATCTGTCAGAAAAAATACTAATGAATACGATCAATCTTATGAGCTGCCCCCAAATTGTTTCAGTATGTTAACAATTGGATTACAGTAAAGAACAAGTTGTTAAAGTGTACTTATACTGGCTGGAAACATTGCATCATCAGACCTTGATGAATTTTCCACTTGTTTCCATCTATTTTGGTTTTCATTTTATCACCTATTGCTAAAAGTTTCACTGTGTTAAGTTTCAGGCAACATGAATGTTAACACAGGTTTTAGGCGAATATTGGCATGCCGGAGCCGTTATCATGCAGCAAGTGCTAAGCTCCCTTACTCGCGGAGTGTTTAAGCAGTTAGCTTTGACAAAATTAGTTTCTCTAAAACTAAAGAGACACTTGTGATTGCACTTTGACTTTAGTGGTTTTGTTTTTAGAATCTGCTTTAACTAAAAAATTTGAACAGTGATTGTTAGGATGGATAAATTTTGGAAGGGCTGTTCATTTAAATTAGTGGACTAAGAACTACACAGTGCGTCCAGTGAATTTTCATGTTTAATATTCATTAGTATTTTCCTTCTAATTATACAAGATGTATGTAAGATGTATAGAACATATGCTATATTTAATTCTTGTCAAGATTGCTGGTTCTAGCTGAGGAATAGATTTGAAAATAACTGTGTTTTTTATCTTCTGTTTATACTTTCGGGAGGAAGTTATTCTGCCTATTATAAGTAGTAGGATGATAGGTTCCTGCATTTTCACTTACTGTTTGCTATGCTGGTTTGAATCTGCTTCAAACTGTGTTCTGATTATTTATTTTGATCTTCGTTTTGCAAAGACTATGATAATTAACAGAATGTGCCCAGAACCAGTGTCATTTGGGCACTGGTAGCGACAGAATTCTTAGTAATTTCTTTTTCTTTTCCTTATTTGAGATCCCATAAAAACTGCCCAAGGGTCTCTCTCACTAAAGGCATACAGACTGACTCCTAAACTGATGGAAGTTTGTAAAGAGAAGGATTTTTCTCCCGAAGCGTAAGTGTTTGGGGGCTTCCTATAAGGCATGTGTTAAGGATCGGGTGTTTTTCTTTTAAGATATTAGTTTGCCACATGTATTGAATCCTCGGTGGTGGTGTGGTAATGCTTTTGCCATGTGGACGGTAGAAGTTTCTGCATGGCTGAGTGCCACTTGATTTCTCCCTTTCCATGTTTAAACTGTTCTTTATGGAATGTCTCATCTGTTGTTCTCAGCATGGGTGAATTCAGTTAGAGTGGGGATTAATTAGCTACTGGATTTGAAGAAATATATGATTAAATAAAGGGAGATGGGATGAGTGAGTGTTCAGTGGCTGTCAGATTGTAAGTTCTGTGTCAGAACAGTTGTGAGCTGTTTGTCTTATTTTCTGACCTCCTGTTTCATTGGGGGGGGGCGGTGTGTGGAAAGATACAAATATTTTTTAGGGTTCAGTAAGGAATGTGGATTTTTTGGATATTTTATGGGTGACAGGTATGCAAAGAATTAATTGAAAAAGCTGTTTTGTGATCCTACATAATGGCATTGGAATATTTACATTAAAATTTTAAAAATTCAGAATTCTTTCATTTTCTGTTAATTATAGGAATTTTTATTTCTTATTAAAGTTAGTGCTTTTGACTTCATGTAGGACAGACAGTTCATTACTAGTTTACCATTTGGCTCCTAAAGAAGTTAAGATGCAAAGAATTTAAAAAGAAAAGCTAACTCATGAACAATTCCTGGGCATGGTAGTTATAACTAAACTATGAGGAGTTGCGTTCTTGCTGTGTTCTCAGCCACTGCGTGTGGAGTAACGTGTGAGTGTCCTGCTACTTGTTAATCTCTCGAGTTCAGTTGGCTTTTAAAGTGAACTTTCCAAAAACTAGAGTATTTCTCTTTTCTAGCTATTTTAAATGTTTTAGATGTAGATTATATAGCATGATTTCCTATGGCATTTACATTTTCGTATCTGAAATTTTGAAGATACCTGATTGTGAAGAAACAATAGTTTCTTTTGCTAAGAGTCTTATTTTCTAGTCTTAGAGCTCCAACTCGGATCATTTTCAGAGTTGTTCAAATCACTCGACTTATGCTTGACTCGGTAAAACTCTAGTTTCTCTCCCTTTTTAAAAGAGTGCTAATGAGACAAACAAAAATCCTGAAGAGGGCCTGTAATTAGGGAAAATGTATGAAATAATCACTAACACTTACTTCTGACCACCAGACTAACGTATTTTTAACATGCTTCACAGATTGAAAAAGGGAAGTATCACCTTTGAGCACATGTTTGAAGAAGTGCCGATTGTAATTAAAAATTCACATCTGATCAACGTCCTAATGTGGGAGCTTGAGAAGAAGTCAGCTGTAGCAGATAAACATGAATTGCTCAGTCTTGCCAGCAGGTAAGCGGCCCTGTCTAATGAAAAGTCCCTTTTTTAATCACTTTCTGCAAAAGAGTCTTTTACTTAGACTTTAACCTGTGAAACAAGAAGAAAATCACTTAAGCACATTTTGAGGTTCTTAAGACATAGTAACAACATGTAGAACTTGTCCAGCTCTGCTAAAATCCCAGGAAGAACACCATAGTTATTGATAAAGTGAGATGGTGTTTGAATACTAATAGCTCCTGTTATTGTAGGAACCCTCTGCTGCCTTTTCTGTGTCATTTTTGCTTTGAGATGGTACATGCCCACAGGGGAGGGGTGTTTTGATTTGGCTCAGCTTTATTTATTGTACAGTGTCCTTAGAGGCTATGGTATTATGTCTGGATCTTTAATAACGCTTGGGAGAAAACCAAAAATGCTTCTCTGTTTTACTGTGGCATTTGCCCTTGTTCAGATGTAGACTCTTTTAGCAGTAAACTTTCCATTTGAATTTTCAACCAAAATTAGAATTTTCTGAACCTGACACTGGCTTTTGCTATCTTAGACAGTGGTGACATCATTTGCTTCATCGTGACTGCTTTAGCTATCATCTAGTTGCTAAGATATTATTTATTATATTGATAAAATGCTGACTGAGGTGTTCTAAAACAGATTATTTCCTTTATGGAATTAATGTTTCATTTCCCCTCATTTATTGCTTTTAACAGAAATATGAACAGAGTCATGTGTATAGCTCCTCTTAAATTCCCTTTAAGCTTGATGTTAGTGATTGTTTTGTGGCAGGAGAAGGCTAATAGCAAGTAGGTAATCGATCAGTATGCATTTGCTGAATGGCTTAGAAAAACAAGGTGTGTTTTCATAAAGCAACCAGTTTGGAACAGAAGCTCAGTTATTTATCAGGTTTCTAGTTATCCCAGATAGAAGCTAGTACAAAAGAATACGCAGGCTTTGTACTTCTTCAATATAAGACAAGTAGGGATAAACCCAGAAGGACCAGTGTACCCAGTGTTCTTCTCCATGCACTGGGATGGGTGGGACTGTGGTTGAAGTGCCACCTTCATTGCATGAATTCATCACAGCGGCCACTAGAAAGTCTTAACAGGGGAAGGAGATGGAAACTGGATGGTAAATGGAGTGCTCAGTAATACAGCCAGGCTGCAAGGGTCATTTGGCACTAAAGAGTGAGTGTACTGTTTGACTGCAAACGTATGTTCACAATAGTCCTTTAATTTGTCTCTTTTAGAAGGTCATATTTTTCTTCATTGCTTTCACAAACACACTCGGCACACCTGTATTTAAAGCATTGAGCTAAGAACCTTTTTCAGCATGCAATTTGATGTGTTAAGTATATAGTTATATAATAATTTTAAATTTACTATGTGAAAGCTTTTGCTTACATATTATTTATGTCTTCACCTTTCCCCAAGCTTCCTTTATTGAGGATACAAAACAAATACAGCCCTTCTCTGCTTTCCCATTACCAATGAGCTGGTCTGTAATGTCTGTTTGTCCAAAGCAGCATTTAGAATAGCCAAGAAAATGTTCCCAGTTCGCCATAGCAACTAAGATCTGGACAAATATTTTATTATAGTTTTTATCTTCTGTATTTTATGTGAAATAGGAAGAGAAGACGTTTGCTTTCCATGTGAAGTTATTTAAAAGGGTAAATTGGTGTTCCTGTTGGGAGGAAAAAAAAAAGAAGAAGCAACCCTGAAGCCGTGCTTATACTAATGGACTGTTACATTGGCACAAATTGATAGTACTAATTTAAAAGACTGAAGTGTAACCTTTGTACCTCTCAAATTTTAATTTCTAACATTAGTAGCATGATGATGCTAATCATCATTTGCCATAAAATTTTTTTCTAAGAAACCGCATCAGAAATCATTTTGAAGTAGCTCCTTAAACATTTTGCTTGGTCTTGCTTATCACAACGCATATGCATGTTCCAGTTCTTTGATTTACCTGATAAATTTGCTTTATGCTATGAATAAAACATATTGTATTCCCTTTCATTTAAAAAATTCTAATTCTTAATTTTAATTTTATTAGATGGAAGTTCTGGTAATGGTTATTTCATAACAGCCTTTATTAATTTTTAAAAATCTGTTACACAAGCCTTTGGCTTTTCACACATGCAAAAACAATTCTGTTCTTATTTCCTCTTTAAGAAAGTAAACTAAGGGTGGGCATCACACATGAAGGAAAGTAAGGACAAATTGATACTGTAGCCAGAGCAGACTTATCACTGCACCTCTCGGTTCACATCTGTTTAAGTTATCTGTTTTCAGTTCTTTGTTTCCTTGGCAATAAAAGAAAAGACTATATTATTGAAACTGCCAACAATAACTCCCTGTTTCACTATTCTCGTTGAACTGGTACTGAAAAGATCCCCATAAAATTGCTCTTGGTAGTGGACCTGATTTCCTATGAGTGTTATCTGTGAAATAGTTCTGTATTATTGTTAATTCCTTTTGCCCTTCAAGACCTGTACTGTGCAGATTTTCACGTATTTCGTATTGGTTAGATTTCTGAAGAGCACTGTAGCAACAGAAATGTTATGAAATGTTTAAATTCCACACACCTGCGCTTGTGCTCTTTCACTATAATTACGTATACCTACAACACGTAATGTTAGTACTTTCCATTAAAGACGCTTTTTAGTAGAGAGGGAAGTTCTCTTCTAGTAGCACCTTTCTCATTGCTAAAATCAGTGTAGTCAGTCTCCAAGATGTAAGGTCTGGAAAAAATAATAGATCTTTCTCTGCAATGGCAGTTAACTCTTCTTAATGGCTTTCTCCAGTGTCACTGCTCTCTCCTTGACCACCCAGTCAAGGATTGGTGATGATCTTTCCCTTCTGTGAATTTCTTTTGCACTTAAGAACATAAATGACTTATTTAACAAGTAATCATGTAGTTAATTACAGTATTTCTTGTATTTAATATAGTTCTTTGGGCCTCAGTTCTTCCACTGGTGAAAATGAGGGATCAGTGTCTCCCCTGAGGCCTCATCCAGGTCTCTCTTTTTCTGCACCCTCTCTCCTTGGGTATCTCCAGTTCCTCTCTGTACTGGTTCTTTTCTGTTACATTTATTGACTGGATTTTCCCATTAATTTTTTTTTTTTTTTAATGCTCGACAGTTGAGAGAAATTGAAAGGATAATAAGTAATACAGTGAACACCCATAAACATTTACCTGTATTCACCAGGTGTATGTGTTGCTACATTTGCACCTGTTCTCGTTCTCTCTCCAGACGTAAATGGGTACTTTCTTTCCTGAACCATTTGAAAGTAAATTGCAGACGTGGCACTTAACCCCTAAATACTTGAACATGCATCTCCTAAGAGTAAGTAAGGACATTTAAACTTGTGTAAAGTCACCGTCATCTTAAACAACAAAGTTACAAAAAAAACACCTTTTGACCTCGTGCCGTTATTATCCATCTCCTTTAACCTTTTACTTCATTTTCTCCCTTTTTTTTTTTTTACAGTCAGACTCCTTCATAGGATTTTCTATATGTCGCTGTCTGTATTTACTCACTTTCCACTTACCCTAAGCACTTAGTATTCCATCTGTTCTGTGTTGTTAGCGTTCTCGCTGAAGTTGCAAAAGATGACTTTATCACGATACTGCTGGATGTTATACAGTGTTGAAAATTTAATATGTTGATAATAACTTCTTCCTGAAATACTTTCTTTGTAGTTTAGGATACTACCACTGGGTTACTTCTCATTCTCCCCAGTCAACCTTCTTCTGCTCATCCCTAAATATCAGTGTTCCTTGGGGTCTGTCTTCCTGTGTGTGATTCCTGTGGTGATTTCATCTTATTCCTTGTCTTTTGCTACCTTAGGTCAGGGCCTCATTATTTCTTTTCCTGATTACTTTCACAGTCTCCTAACTTCCTGCTTCTAACCTTTTCCTCTTTCATTGCAGTGATCTTGCTAAATGCAAATTGTATGATCATATTACTCCTTTGCTTAAAATTTTTGGCTGAGTCCCCATTGCCCTTGGAGTAGCATCCAAACTTATAGCCCAACTTCCAAGAGTCTTTGCACTGTGACTGTTTGCCTCTTCAGTTTCATTGCTCTCTTTTTTCCCAGTCTTGCCCTTCTCCCGTGCTTCTGATGGACTGGGTTACTTGCAGTTCTTCAGATGTATCATGCTTTTCATGCCAGTGTCTCTGACCATGCTACCTACACACAGTATCTGCAGTGTCCCTATGCATCTTCCTTGTCTCCAACTCCCATCTTCAGCTCCTTCAGAAACTCAAAATTCAACTGTCACGTAATCTGGAAAGTCTCATCTGATCCTACCAAACTATCTTTTATGCTTCTGTTCTGTTATAGAATCTACTACCACTGTGTTGCATTTCTTTTTGTGTTCCTTGCTTCTCACTAGAATGCTTTGAGTGCAACAATGTCTTATATAGTATCTTATAACAGAGTGACTGGAAAAGTAAGTATGTACTCAGTAATGTGTGTTGAAAGAATGCATGTGAGAGGACACAGTATTGTTAAATTTCAGCCCTGAAGTTACTTGGAAAGCATTGTAACTAAATAATCAGTGGATCTGGACATTTGATTAGCTATTGGGGGAAAAAAAAATCATTTTAATTCCCGATCTTGCACCATCAGCTCAAATTATGGATGAGTTAAAATCAGACTATTAAGAAATTGGAAAAGAACAGAAAAGTGAATACTTAATCTGATGTCCAAAGAAGAAATATTTAAAAGTGAAAAATGGTTCACAAAATTACAATGGAATAAGATAAATATGAAATAAAATTTAATTTGAAAAAAGCACTTGATTCTTCAGTTAAGTCATTAGACCAAGCTGCTGGATCGAGGTAAGATAGATAGTGCCAGACCTGGGATTAAAAGATAAATTTATCTACACACACACACACACACACACACACACACACACACACACCAGATCTATGCTCTTTCTGTTATTTAAGATAAAGAGCCAAAGCTTCAGGTTACAGATGGAATCCATGTTCTAACTGGATTTACTTTTAGTCATTCCCAATATTCCCAGTCTGTTTCTTCCTCAGCCTTTTCTTTCTATGTAAGTGCCGTAACCAACCGTTCAGCTGCTCAAGCCAGGAAACTGGGAGTCGCCCTTGATTCCTGTCTCAGTTCTGCCCACTTTTCTCCATGTTCACTGCCACTGGGCTGTTCCAAGCCGCCACTACTTCTCTCTGCAATGCCACAGTAGATTGTGTGTGTGTGTGTGTGTGTGTGCGTGTGTGTTTGTGCGCGTGCGGGCAGTTTTAAAATAAAATTCATGTAAAATAAGATCTACCATTTTAACCATTTTTAAAGAATACAGTTCAGTGGTTTTTAATACATTTGCAATATTGTGCAATCATTACCACTAATTTTGAAACATTTTCATCACCCCAAGCAGAAACCCCATGCCTCTAAGTAGTCACTTCTCCTCCCCTCATCCCCTTGCAGCCAGTAGTTACTTTCTGTCTCTGTGGATTTGTCTCTTCTGGACGTTTCCTATAAATGGAACCATGTTGTAAGTGGCCTTTTGTGTCTGGCTTCTTTCACTTAGTATAATGTATTTAAGTTTCATTCATATATCAGTACTTTGTTCTTTTTATAACTCAGTAGTATTTCATTGTATGGACAAAGCACAGTTTGTTTATCCATTCATCCTTTTCGGGTTTTTCCCCCAATTTCTGTCTGTTTTGAATAACGCAGCTATTAACATACATGTACAAGTTTTTTTGTGTAAGCATAAGTTTTCAGTTCTCTTGAGTATATACCTAGGAGTAGAATTGCTGGGTTATATGGTAACCCTATGTTTAACTTTTTGAGGAACCACCAAACTTCTCCACAGTGGCCGCACCATTTTACATTCTCCCCACAGTGTACGAGTATTCTAATTTCTCCACATTCTTGCCAGCACTCCACAGTGGACTCTTAACCGTCTCCTAGTTGCTACCCTCCGGTGTATTCTCTGCATAACAGCCAGTCTAAATCGTTTTAAAATTTAAGGCAAAACATGTCACCAGGGTTCATGTCAGAGTCGCGGGTTCTCATTCACACTAAGTGACCGTGTGGTTGGGGTGTTGTGTGAGGCAGCTAATGGCTCCTCGAACGTGCTTGTCTGGCCTCCCTAGCCTGTCTCTGTGCTCCTCCCATGCCAGGCCTCCTCTTTTTTCCTGTCTAGTTCTTACCCACCTCAGGCCTTCAGCACTTGGGCTTTCTTTCACCTAGAATACTTTCTGCATGGCTGATTCCTTCTAATCTTGTGCTTTCAGCCTGTCACCTTTTAAAAGAGATATTCTGACCACACTAGCTAAGTGTCTTATCTCCCCTCTTCCCTCCTCCCCTCTCCCCATCAATTGTAAGCTCAGTGAAGACCGAGACCAGGAATGTCTCATTCACTAGTGTCTCCTTATTTGCTAACACTGAGGCTGGAACATAATAGGTGTTTAGTAGATACCTGTGTGGAATGAATGAATGAGTACTATTTGTCAGCTAGTTATTTTTAGAGTACGTATATGTGTAGTGGGCCTTAACATGGTAGGAGATAGTTGTGGGCAGAAATCAGTGAATATGGTGGGTGTCGTACTAACCATTAGCATCACTTTGTAAGAAGATTTTGGTAAGTAAGCTGCAGTAGAAATTTATGGAGAGGAAAAGAAAGATGAATGACTGTACTTCAGATTCTGGGAAGGGCAGAGGGGAAGGAGCCCTCTTTCTTCCTTTGGCCTTGCAGAATAAATACTATTGTTACTCTTTCAGAACCTGCTGGGTAGAGAAATCATGTGCCAGAAGTCTCAGTCTGTTTGCCGGTTCTTCCTTTCTGTGGCTACTGATTTGAATGCTCTGGAGCACAATCGGGGAGAGCGGAGGTGGGGCTCAGGAAACGGATTCAGGAGTACTGAGCCTAGGTTAAACTTGATTGTTCAGAAAGTACCCATTTTAGATACCCTGCTAGATATGTTTAACTCTTTCTACTCTGACATGTGTATGCTCTGACACTAAGAAATTGAGCTATTTCAGATACCCTTGTAGTTAATAGTTGTGGGTTCGATATGGAAAGTTTAATAACAAGCTGACTCCCATTCTCTCCTCTGCCTTTGCTTTCCTGTATGTGTGTGCTTTCATTTTTTTTAGCAAATGGCAGATCAGTTTAATATCTCAAAACTACTTAGAGCAGTGGCAGAGCTATAACTTTCAAGTATGACATGTCAGTATACTTACTTTATATTTCAGCAGTCATTTGGGGAAGACCCTCCAGTTGCTGATGGACAGAGTGGATGAAATGAGCCAAGATATAGTTAAATATAACACATACATGAGGAACACGAGTAAACAGCAGCAGCAGAAACATCAGGTTGGTATTATGGGAAAATTCAACAAACATAGAATTCCTTTCGAAGTATGGTGCTTCAAGAGTCATCTTCAAAATGATCTAAATTATCTTTGATAAAGCATTGACCCTTAGCTAGTAACTCTATCATGTTTTAAAAGATTATTCTTTATATAGTATGTTCCTAATATATTATTTACAAGTTGTACTTAAAAATACCTATCTTGAAGAGAGCTGGTAGATTAAGCTCAGATTGTAATGCCAAGGTTATGCAAAAAAGAGATACATTTATTGAGAAAATCAGAGGCAGAGAGATTCTAGAGGGTCACAGCTCATTTCTTTACTAACTATAATTGGTTTGCTAGTGGCTCATTGCAGTACAGTTATCAGTCTTCAGTTCATTTAAAAAACTGAGCAGTTGTGATTAAGAGCAAGCAATTTTGATAGGAAATAATAGACCAACTGCTGTGAAATAGATAGTATAATACAGATTTACCTGGAATTACCTGGATATTCTCATATGCACATCCACACTGCTCTGGCCATTTAATCTTAATCTTTATTAGTGTTGCCTGAAGGCCACATGATTTTCACAGTTCCTGGAATACTGTTTTGGACTATATTGCTCTGAAATGTTCTTAGCCTTTGATTCATAGATAAGTTGATTCCAGAATGTACATACATGTGAGTGTTTGATTACTCTGTTCATTAAAATGTACTTTAAACTAGATGTTGGTAACTGTAGGATTTTAAGCACAACTAAGTGGTTCTGAGAATATCATATTTAAAAAATTAATTTAATACCAATGTTCGTATATTTAGTGAAATTTAAAATACTGTGTTTCTACACACATAGAATTTTTAAAACACATATAAATCTATAAACTATCTTATTTTTAAATGAAAAGATGGTGGTGAAGATGGTGATGGTGAAAATCTCTTATAAACTGGGGAGAATAAAACCAGGTTGATTCCATTTCCCTGCTGGTTCTTCCTGTAGGTAAAAGACCCAACTGGAGGATCAAATTGAAAATCTGTCACCAATGAAACAGTTGATTCTGGAAACCAATCTTAGGAGATATTTTTTAGAATTCTAGTATGTCATAAATTTTTGCATTTGACATTTATTTCTACCATTCATAACCCTCTTTAGATTTGTCTCACTTCTACTCTCATACCCCATAATGAGTAGAAATTTTTGCAAAGCAAGTTAACTTCCCTTATCTAAGGGCTTAAAATTTTTACTAGCCTACCCTGGTTTCCCATTACCTGACCTTTTAAGGCTGTGTGTGGGATATTATTTCCTCTGCTATCGTAAGCAATCCACAGCTATTAGCGTCTTGATTGTAGTTTGAACTATAAGTTTATAGTTGATATATACCTTTATATATAACCCCACTTTCTCTGCATTGAGTCGTAAGAATCCAGAGTTTGAAAGTTTTTGAAGCATTATCTGAGCTAATATTCATTCTTCGGTGTAGAGCTAAAGCACAGATGATTATCTGTTGTTAGGAATTGATAGTATTTACTGTTACAATAATAACAGGAATGGTGACGTTATAATAGTAACATCATCAGTATTATTGTTACTTTGGTCAATAAGGATAAAGCTGAAAAAATTCCCCAATACGGTATTTCATTACTTAGTTGTTCAAGTTAAGATGAATCATACTTGTAGTGCTGTTTACCCAGTTGTCATAATTGGTCAAGTTACTCCCTTTCGCTCATGAATCTTGAGCTTCTTTGCCTGTAAGCCCCATGTTTCTCACATAACCAGTTTTGTTTTTCTGAATCATTAGTTATATAATCTTAGAGCTCAGAGTGACACTAGAGTTTACAACAAGGAAGTTTTCTTTGACTGTTACCATATTTAGCCTCTTAGAAGCAAGAGTTATGAAGGGTTACATTTATAAAACCGAGATTGGAGTTCAAAACAGTGGAATTTTGCTGATCACATAAGTGAGGGAGGTCTTTTTTCTCCCCAGGTAGAGAAAAATAACCCAATCATTTCCTCTCTGAATTTTAGTATCAGCAGCGTCGCCAGCAGGAGAATATGCAGCGCCAGAGTCGAGGAGAACCCCCGCTCCCCGAGGAGGATCTGTCCAAACTCTTCAAACCACATCAACCCCCTGCCAGGATGGATTCTCTGCTCATTGCAGGTATAGTTAGCCAGTGCAGAGCATGGCTGGTTTTCTTTATTCTTTAGGAAGCAGAAGACAGTGAGAGATTCACAGGGTAAGACATCTAAAAGTTAGTGTATTTTAAATGGTTAAATGATGAACTTGAATCTAGCACCTGTAATTTCTGAAATTTAAGAATTTGTCAGTCTTTGTTATTTCTAAGGTCCTTTCAGTGCTTCACTCTGTGTTTATCTAAACAAACACTTTTGAGATGGGGTTATATAAACTTTCTAAAATGGGAGGGTTTTGTGTGAGTCATCTTTCATGGAAACCAAGAAAAAGTGTTTATCATCTCATAATGCAAAAGGCCATTGAGTTCAAACCCTTTACTTTTGATGTTCTAGCCTAGCCTTGAGCCCAATGTGTAAGTGGGTGTTTGAATTGAACTGAAGTTTTTGATTCAAAGAGCTATTTCCCTTACTTTGACTTGTATTGTAGCAACATGAATGTAACTCTCCATGGACTTTCTCTGGGGGTAAACATTTAACACTGCCTTAAGGTAGTAGAGCCATTGTGTCCTATGCTAGGACTTGATTTTGAATATATAACATTCATGCCCTTATTTAGCTATAATCACCTTATTTCTGTATGAATGTTGTTGAATACTGTTTGATTCAGTCAGCCAGTTGTCTGAGAGATTTGTTAGAATGAAAATCCAACTCAGAGAAAAGCTGGTCTTCTGCAGTTTCTCCATTCTGTTGATATATTTTTAGTGTGGGGGAAATTCCAAATTCCTTAAAGCTTTCTGGTACCTGTATAAATGAGATTCGGGAAACTGAGACACATTACTTACTTAAGGGCCACTTCAAGCAGAATTGTATTTCTTATACTCTCAAGAAATGTGTAACTGTTGCATCAGATTAGATCATTTGTTTTAAGACTAATGCAGTGGTGGAGCCCTTTCCTCACATGGGCTCCTTGCTCATGCTCTGTCTGGGCTCTGGGGGTGCAGGAGGAGGCTATTGATATTTCTGGAGCACAGACTGAAAACTACGGTAGTTAACGTCCGGGTCAGGTGGGTCTGGTTAGTTTACAGTTCTGTGATTTGGTGTCTCCTTTCTACCTGGCTAAGAAGAGCCAGTGCTGTTTTCTCACTTGTCTTAGTTACAGTGTTGGTCTGGTCTGCACAGTCAGTACGTTTTGATTGACAGCTAATATGTGCTTAACTGCTGGTAATCTTTTTAAAAGTTGTCGTTTTTCTTCATTATCCATGTAACCAAGAGTGGAAGATAGCTTATTTAAAAAAAAAAACAAAAACAACAAAACTTATATTCTTTATTATTCCTTATGAACGAATAGACTTCTTAACTCTTTTAAAAAAATTTTTATTGAAGTATAGTTGCCATACAATATTATATGTTACAGGGTTACAATTTAGTGAATCACAGTTTTTTAAGGTTATACTCCATTTATAGCTATTATAAAATACTGGCTATATTCCCTGTGTTGTACAATGTAGCCTTGTAGCTTATTTTATACCTAATAGTTCGTGCCTCTTATTATTCCCTACCCCCATATTACCCCTCCCCGCTTCCCTCTCCCCACTGGTAACCACTAGTTTGTTCTCTATATCTGTGTCTGCTTCGTTTTTGTTTTTGATTCAAAACATAACAAAATAAAACTCTGATGATGCTGTATTATGCTGATTTTCTTGTTTGACTAGTATTCTGGGTCATTTTACAGTTTGTGGAACATTATGACTCTCTTTCTCACTTTCCCAAATGCACAGGCCAGATTAACACTTACT
The DNA here is from genome assembly GCF_965194825.1 of Balaenoptera physalus. Taxonomy (NCBI): domain Eukaryota; kingdom Metazoa; phylum Chordata; class Mammalia; order Artiodactyla; family Balaenopteridae; genus Balaenoptera; species Balaenoptera physalus. Next base: position 63,825,855 of record NC_138895.1, on the reverse strand, counting down.
GCCAGAACATCAAGGAGTTCACTGCTCAAAACTTAGGCAAACTCTTCATGGCCCAGGCTCTTCAAGAATACAACAACTAAGAAAAGGAAGTTTCCAGAAAAGGAATTAACATGGACTCTTGAGATCACATTGGGGCAGTTCTCGGAAGAAACACACTTGCATATTGAAAAGTCTTTTCTAGCAAATAATAAAATAATAAGAAAACAATCTCGACTGCTTGCTCATTTGGTTTTAGACATATTATATTTAGCTTCTTATTTTTGTTTAGCTTATACCTATGTATTTCCAAAGATAAAGCAGGCTTGACCAGAAGCATCCCCAGGCTCAGACCTACAGACTCCGTCACCTTTGTCACACCTCTGTGGTGCCACATTTCAGCCACCGGATCCAGTGCCGCTTGTCCCGATGCCTGGCCCAGAGACCCTGGTGCCTACTATGAGTTCTGGTACTTCTTTGCTCCCAGGTGAGCGCCCCTGAAGCCCCAGGCTTTCTGTGCTTGCCCTGGCACCCCTGGTCCCCAGGCCTAGAACCGCTTGGCGTGCTTCCCGTGGGTCCGCCTTTTCATTTCTTCAGGTGGTGGTTGCCCAGTCCCCATGCTCATAGGCCATTCATCGGGCACAAGAATTAAAAAAAAAATCATTTCGCCAAAGGACCATGTTTTTGTATGAAAATGAAATTGATTCGGTGTGTGTGTGTGTATTTTCTTTTTAATTGAGGACTTCATGTTTATTTCTTTTATACCATGAAATATAATTATGCTAATAACAAGTTTTAGGAGTGGGGAAAGAAGAATTGGGAGACAAGTGCTACACTGGGGGGAAAAGACTATTTTAATAATTTTGTATTTGAAAGAAAAAAAAATCCTGCCGTTTGTCTAACACCAAAATCAGTGAGATTTACCAGCCAGCGGAGGTGTGCCTATGAGACTCTTACGGATGGTTTTCCCTTTGAAGACACGGCTCCTAGGAAGATGATCAAAGGAATGGGTGGTGGGTAAGAAGAGTTGAGAAATCCTTTTTTTTGCAGTAACATTGTTTTCAAGGCAAGACTGGGGCTCTGGGATCAGTCAGCTGGATCGCACCCCGGCTCTTTTCCCTTTAGTGGGCCCCGAGACACGTTGTGCCTCCCTGTCCTCGTGCAGAGGAGGTGAGAGAAGGAGACCAGTGTAGGGTGCTGTGGGCGCTAACAGAGTCCACGGGGAGCAGTGGTTGGTGTCGAGCAGCCTCAGAGTGAGCTGTGACGAAGGGCGCGCCCTGGGCCCTCCGGTCAGGATTTTGGGTTGTTAGAAGGTTTTTGCTTTTAAAAAGATCTGGCCCTCGAACATCCTAGAATTCAAGTCCTTGCTCACATGTAATTAATTTTCCTAGGATAAATTCCTAGAAGCGGACTTACTGGTCAAAGGGTATATATAATTCTAAGGCTTTTAATTGCTATATTGCCTTCAAGAAAGGTGATACTGATTTGCACTCCCACCCATGGTGAGTCCTTATTAGAGTGAACACATTTGAGTGTGATTGTGTTAGGCAGAGGGGCTATATTCATAAACAAAGCTGGTCATGGTCCCTGCCTTTGTGGATGGTATACTCTTGGTTCATTTCCCTGCATTCTAGTTGCCTAGATTTGGAATTTTGTTGTGGATAAACAAAGCGCCCTTGAAGTATGAAAGAGCAAACTAAAAGGAAGGAAGGAAAGTCAGTTCAAACATAATCTTATATATTGTTTTCCTCATGGTATATGTTTAATTTAACAGGATTCAATTGTATTTTAAAAGATGTGGCTCTTTCTGAATTCTGTGTGACTGTTTAGGTCCTCATAACTCAGTAATATGTGAGTACACACTTAACAGAAGATTTCAGTAGTTTCTGAGTTAGGAATTACTGTAGTGGGAAAAACTGTTTAGGAAAACATGTCAATGGAAATTAAATCTCCACAGTATGTAGTGTTAGGGAATAGCTTCTGTTCGGCATTTGATTTGAGTGCTATATTCTGACAGTCTTCAGGAACAAATACACGTGGTTCATCTTCTATAAATATTTGCAGTTTCTTCAAGTTGAAATGAGAAAAGCTCATAAACTGAGTACCAAGTCTGATAAGTCATTCACTTACCCAAGAACAAAAAGAACAGAAAAAACTAGCATGTTAACCTAATGGAAAATTAAATGTTACAAAGTAAGAAAAGTAAAACCTAATTGATATTTAACCCCATAATCATGGATAATACTTTATAAGTTTCTAGATAATGTAACATTATTTTTAATTGAAAATACCTGAGAGAATGAATCTTTAGCCTCCCCAAAATACCTTATTCTTTTAATATGGAGGTAAACTAAAGGAACTTTTTTCTCCATTTTTTGAAGCTTGGAAATGGAGATGTGGTTATCTAATGTTAACGTCATTAATGGAGCTCAGTGTAATTTCTCATTTACAGCATCTAAATATTTAAGTTTTAGTGTCTTCTAAAATGTTACTACACTGTTCACAGTATGTTTTTACAACATTCTTTGGAAAACCTATGTCAGCTTTACTTTCAAACAATGCTGGCATTGAGCTCTGGTGTGGATATCAGAATGTTATGAAAGAATTTTTTATTTAAGTTGTAAATTCCATCTTATAGTAAACATTTCTCATTCAAATTAAATATATAATATACCATTTATCAGTTTTCTCTTTTCATTAGGCATCTTTTTCTTTGATAGTTCTGTCATAGAGATGGGCTGATAATACTCAAATTGGGTCAGAGCAAATGCCTGTAAGGGCTTATTTTAGCAAATGACTCATGTACCCATCTATAGAAAGCACGATCAAGTCGTCATTGGCAACAGAGGATTCCTTCTTTATTTGGCATGTGTGGAAGTGGGGGGGACAGTGGTTAGTAGATAAGTAATGAAGGGAAGGATGAAGATCTGAGTCTGTTAATATTGACAAAGATGAGAGAAAAACAGTAGATGGTTTCTGCCTCCCACAGCCTAAGAATGTGCAGTGGAGGAGTTCAAACCTGCTTGTTGGGCAGTGACTCCCAAATTGGAGTCTGAACCTCTTTGAATGGATTGGAACAGGGGTTGATCTGACTCCAAGTTACTTGAGATAGGGAAGGAGGAATGGGGAGCCAGGGCTATTGGGAAATTACCGTTTGCTGGAGCAAACAGCTGTGGCCTAATACCCGTTGCCTTCAGCTTCCTTTTTACATAGATACACACTCCCTGTAATGCACCTTAATTAAGCCTGCTTGGCTCTGCAGCATAACCCAGAATGGCTATACTGAACCCTCAGTAGTGATTTTTAGGAATACAGTTCCCGGATGCGGAATGGTTTCCAAGAGCCACCACCCCCAGCTTGGGGAGTTTGGGTCATTCTGTAGGGGCTTGGTCTGTCCTAGATATTTCTTTAAATACCTATATCCTCCTTGTTCTCAGAGGCTAAGTTCTCATATGAATTGTCATATGATCAGTTTATTAGAATCACAATTTGATTTGGTGGGATTGATTTTGAGGTCAATTGCATTTTCTTAAAACTATGAGTTAGGCAACCCATTTTCAATCCTTTCATTGAATCAATGGCTAGCAGACTACCAAAGATTGGATGCAGTCTCAGAGTCTTACTAACTTAAAGTATTCCGTGGAACCTTCAGGAGTTGAGTGGATAGTAGGTGGGGTGCTGAATCCATGCTCACTCCTAGGACTTGTTGGAAGTCCTTTTCAGTAGGTTGCAGATATACATTTAGTTTCCATGTGCATTCTTCCCTACTCCAAAAAGAAGTATAGGAGAATTGTAATTGACGGATGCTGTACTGTAAAGAAATGTAAAAATGATTTTTCTCTTCTTTTAATCCAAAAATTACTGTTTTTACATTTGGACAAAAGTGAAGGACTCTAGCACTTCGTAAGACCCTTAATGCAGGGTGGCCAATTTCCAAGTGTCCTTATTTACAGTCAGGTTGATTACAGTAGGAAAATACTGCTTCTAGCATTTGTGTCAACCTCAAGACATAAACCCAGGTGTCATTTCTATTTCCTTCAGTCATATTTTTTTTCATTGACCCTTCTCCAGGGCACAGACATTTCTGGCATCTTCCATCTTCCTTTGTGGACCTGGAGGCAAAGGATTTGTTTAACTTTCAGCAGTGTTTACTGCTTCTGACAGTAAATGGTCCTTGCCTTTTCTTCTTGGACTGGAGTCTCTTTTTGCCAATGTTTTACTTTGTATGTATTGGAAACAGTTCTTGTTTTGTCAGATCCCCTGGGTAATCTTTCCCCGCCTTTGTTTATCTGTCATTTGGCTTTCACTTGCTTAACTCATTCTTAGATTCAGTCTGCTTATGATTCTTTAGTTTTGATTCTTACCCTTCTCCATTTTGAGGCTTTTAAGTTGCATTTCATTCTTCTTAAACAGTTGCAAAGATTTTAATTTTTTCCCTGATGGAATCACGAATCTCTGAATGTCATAATTGTCCAGTCAAGCAGGCAAGTGTCCCAGTAACCTCATCTCCTGATCAAAATGGTGAGGGTCTATTATTTTTCTCTTTGATGCATGCAGCCACCATTACTACTAATGAAAGGTGGGAAACTAGACCTCTAATGAGATACAGAGAGGAATTACGGCTGATGACTTCTAGCCCACTGTACTATAACAGAAATGCACTCTCAGGAGGCAGTGGGCCAAAGAAATACAAAATGCATATGCTGCCTACATACAATATCTAGTCTGGTCTTGATGGGTGGTATTATTTTGGCTTGTAGTCCCTCTGATATTCCATACCTGCGGAAGGGGACTCCTGTTACGGAGGCGAAAGACCCAGATACTTGGAAAAGAAAGTGAATAGACTAATTGCACTGCATTTGAAACAGCTCTTTGAAGAACGATTTCCTACATTAACACGTTGTTTTACAGTTCACCAAGTACTTGCTCGTGTATTTTCTCATTTGAGATTGGAAAGGAGTATGGATGTGTTATGAAGCCAGTGTGTTTGGTACTTGGTAATTCCTGCTCAGGGATGATGAAACCAAACTTCAAAAAGGTGTGATTAACTAAAGCTCCCACGCTGCTAGGTGGCAGGACCAAGACTGGATGGAGCTCAGGCCTTGATTTCTCTTAAGAGTACTCGGCACAATCTCCCTCCTTAACACGACTCTAGGAAAATAGTTCTCAGTTCAGCACGGCTTCCCATTTGTATGAAAGCTTCACTTCTGTGGTGAGCCACTCTCTCCCCTCCTCCCACCAATTTTGGCGAACTGTGTTGCGCCCTAATTCAGCCCACCCCCTAAATTCATAGGATCCCAGTGGTGAGCCCCCAACCTCCATGTTTATAATTAGGGAGGGTGGACACCTCACCCAATTAGTGACCCTTTTCTGATGAATAAGAATTGAGATTAAGGGATTCCAGTGTCCATTTGGGCTCATTTGTTGCCAAGAGAATATCTAACCTTGTTAACCATTTTGTAATATAGGGCTGAGTAGCAGAGAAGAGTTTAGGGGAAGAAGCAAGAGAGGTAAAAAGGTGGAAGAATGCTTCCAAGTTCCTTTAACACTTGGATTTTCTGTTTCCAGTCCCTTTCTGAGGCCTGTTTGTGTTCCTGCCCTTGGGTCTTAGAAAAACACTTTTGACTCTTCTTAATAACACTGCCTTTTTTCCCCTTCAAATTTGAGTTGGTTTCTGTTGCTTTTAACCTCAAAAATGCCTAATCCAACTCATGTATATACTAAGGCTTATTTGCTATTAGGCCTGAATGGGTTAGAGAAGGTACAGCCTTACAAGGCAATAGAAGAATCAAAGTTGTTTTGCAAATACATTAATGACATTTTAGAGCAGGAGGGAACCCAGCCTGAGTTATTGGCCACCATACACACTTTTTTTTTTTAATTTTTTTTTTTACTTTTTATTTTATATTGGAGTACAGTTGATTAACAATGTTGTGTTAGTTTCAGGTGTACAACAAAGTGATTCAGTTATACATATACATGTATCTATTCTTTTTCAAATTCTTTGCCCAGTTAGGTTGTTACAGAATATTGAGCAAAGTTCCCTGTGCTATACAGTAGGTCCCTGTTGGTTATCCATTTAAATATAGCAGTGGCACCACACACACTCTTATTTACCGATGAGGAAACAGCCTTCAAGAGCTATAAATATTGTTTCCAAAATAGCCTAGATCATTCACTCTTCTTTTGTGTTATTCTGTGTCTCAGCATTTCTTCAAGAGCTTGAGTGTTACCCCTTCATGCTGAACCTTTCTGTTTTTGAGATGCTCTCCGATGCCCCCTGGAGTTGAGGTGTGTTCTCAGAAGCATTTGGAGCACAAAGGTCACACTCTCGAGTAAGAACAAGATGTTAGGGGCTAATTAAAAACCTTTTGTAATTTATCTCCTCGTCACCCTGACTGTTCCAGCTAGGAAGAGGATGGAAGAGGTGAGCTTTTGCTGCTTTGCTGGAGATTGGTGGTGTAAACAGGTGGCCGGGTATTCTAAATTCGGTCTGAGATGAAAACATTTCAAGCAAACAAAATTAAGTTCGATTCTTTTGACAGTGAAATATTTCTTTAGAGATGCAGATGTCAGTTTTATCAAAGTACAAATCAGCATTGGAAAAAAGGATACTTGATGGGGTGTGTGTATGTGTGTGTTTAAAAGATCCTCCTGACAAAACATGTTGGAATGCTGTGACTCACCTTCGCCTCTGCCTTCGAAACTTAGGATGAAATGACCTGTGGAGTGCTTCCCCTCCCCTTCCCAAACTTAGGGGAGGGGGGACCTGGAGCAGTTTGTTAGGAACAAAGACATTTGCATTTGTGATGTTCATGTCATTCTGCTCATGCGTCTGTGAATTCACAAATGTACAGAAATTCAGAAATCATCTGGGGTAGGAGAAGGAGAAAGGGGAGGTGTTGATTTTGCGTTTTGACAAAGCCCTGATGTGGCAAATCTCAGATGACAATCTCCCGTCTGGTGTGGATGGACGGTAGCGACTGGGGGGTGCTCTGCTGAAAGTGATTAGAGGCTGGCCATGTAAATCCTCCCTGGATTCTGAATAGATGTAGTGTGAGCGGTAAATCATTGCTCCCAATTTAAGCACCCTTGGGCCACAAGATGATTTTTCTCCTGATGCTCTTATGTAGTAGATGCTTGTCTCTCACTGCTTCTAGGAAGAAAAGTCAAACAACCAACCAATTAAGAGCAGCATTTTTCCTTAAAAAGAATTGAGTGTCGCTTAACTCTGTCAGTTCAGTGCTTCTGAGTCTCTTTACATCTAACTTGGCAAGTGGGTTTTAGCTTTGCAAATGGAACATCGCTGTGGGATGAAAGTAGAATCACAAACTTACACTTTCTAAATGGTAACTGTTGTGTGTTTTCCTCCGTACTATACGTATTAATGTTGGAGCACCTTCTGGTGGTCGTTCAGCAGGCAGATGAGTCACACGGGGTGCTGAACCCTGGGACTGGAATTGCAGGCAGTCCTGACCCTAAGGGACTTACCCATGGGCAGTGGTTCTCTTAAGTGTGGCCCCTGGTGGAGCATCACCTGTGAGCTTGTCAGAAACGCAAATTCTTGGGCCTCCGCCCAGATTTACAGAATCAGGAGTTTTGAGGGTGGAGCCTAACCGGTGCTTTAACAAGTGCCCAGGTGTTTCAGAGGCTTGTGAAAGATTGCTCTGGAACAGTGGCACCTGAATCTGGCTGTGTGTCATTATTGCCTGGGGAGTTTAAAGTCAGGTCTGAAATAGGCCTGGGAATCTTTTTCTTTTCTTAAGCTGATTTTGAGAGGACAGAATACAATAAATTATTTTAGAGTAGTCACCTCTATTAGAGGTTAAGAGTAATAGTCATGTCAAGTCCTGGAGAAGGATTCCAGACAGAGCATAAAGCCAGGGCTGCAGGCATGCCTGGCCAACACCAGCACAGAGGAAGAGGTGGGAGAGAAGGGGAAGGAGGCAGTGGGAGGAGGAAGAGGAAGAGGGACGGAGAAGGCGAAGGGTGGAGGGATCCACGCATCCAGAGAGCCTTGTATGCAGGCACCAGGGAGCCTTCTCTTGAGAGTCACCAGCATTTCAAGGCAGGTGCGCAGGGAGCCTGAGACAATAGCTATAGCGGGGCTTTGTTTACCTGACTGCTGATGGCAGCGGCCACCTAGAGGCAGCAGTGTTAACACTGCAGAGAAAGGAAACCGGCGTGTGCCACTTAACATCCTTGAACCGAGCGAAGGCAGAGTGACATGAGTTCTGTTTTGAAATCTCTTTGAATCCCGGCAGCAGGAAGGAGAGGGAGTTCTGACATTTTGCCTTCTACCTTCACCCTTAACTCCCCCTAATTAGGGTCAAGGAGTCAGAGTTTTAAAAAACAGAGACGATTCAAACATATATTATTTTTCTAGCAGAAATGTAATTGCTGAACACCATCCCCGTAGTTAATGGTGAAAAGCACGTGGATGTTAGAAAAAAGATAATCACACTGTATGCTGTCTCCGTGGTCAATCTAAATCATGCGCAATTCTCTTTGAGCTGATAGCTCCCAAATATGACGCATTACATCTTTTGAGAGGTTTCTTGTATATTTGGGCACCATTGGTAGAGTGTTACACCAGAGTATGAGAGAGATTCAGCATTCGGTGATGGGATTTCTTCTTCAGCACCTTTATAAAATTGGCAGGGAGAGTGCATTTTTAGCAACCGCATATTCTCGGGTGCAAAGAATCTTTTTGGGATGGAGAGTGCGTGACCTGCGTGGGGAAGGCATATCTGCATACCTGAGGCCATCGAAACAAATCATTGGAGGCATTGAGAATAGAGTTCTCATCTTGCTTGCTGTCAATATCCCTTTCTTCCCCTCTGTTTCAATTCTTTTTTTGCAGTGTTTTCTGAAATTGCCTTTTTTTTTTTTTCAAAGAAAAGCATATAGAAATTTAGATTTAATTTGTCACAGCTTGCATTTAAAACACTGGAAAAATGAGAAGTAATTGAAAGATAACAGTAGCATCTGCCTAACCAGTTGTTTCAAAATATGGCAATAAAATATTAAACTCGAGGCTTGCTATTTTTGTGCCCTGATGTCTGTCATTGGTTATGATAGATTTCTAACCTCCCCACCAAATTAATATTTTAGGAGGGGGCAGGGGAAGATGCATATGACAATTATGGACTTACATTATTCCTAAAGAAAATTTGTAATAAATGAGGCCCTGACTGTAAACTTTATATATACCCTCCATTATTTTGTTTTAAAAAGGAGGGAAAAAAATAAACCCGCTAAGCGTATATATACCACGTTGTTTAATTGACCCGGACTAAAAGGCAATCTCAGATTTTGGGTACTGCCATTGGAAAAAAGCTTGCGACTGATTCGGCACATAAATTCTATGAAGAATTTGGATTTAGAGGGAGAGCAAGCAGTTTTGATGGAAGATGCAGTTTATTTGCATTACAAATGGGAGGAATGGGATGTTAAAGTGTATTAAATGAACATCCAACGCCACACAAGCATGGAGCTTCATTATTCCTGTAAATGGAATTAGCCAGCAGCAACAGCAAGAACTATTCAGGTTATCTTAGTGAAATTGGAGTTCCATTTGCCAGTGGAGCAAGGGGCAGTGTGTCTCAAATTGCGCATGCCCAGAACAGTTGTGTGGGCATTCTGGGGAGGCAGGAGGTGGCTGCAGCCAGGGAACTGAGGATGACAGTGCCTGTGAAGTGTCGCAGGCTCTTTGATGGGGATGGAGGGAGTGGAGGTGTTTCCCAAGATGTGTTTTGCCAAGGAAGACTAGTTTTGTGCGATATTCGTAGGTGCTACCTGGGGGAGGCAGGGAACCCCAGAACTTTTCTGGTCAAATAAATTTGAAAAAGGCTTGCTTAAACAGCCTTAGACTAGTTTTTTACTTCAATATTAGCACAACCTTTAATACACAAAGTGAAGTGTAAAGTTGTTTTTTTTAAACATCTTTATTGGAGTATAATTGCTTTACAATGGTGTGTTAGTTTCTGCTTTACAACAAAGTGAATCAGTTATACATATACATATGTTCCCATATCTCTTCCCTCTTGTGTCTCCCTCCCTCCCGCCCTCCCTATCTCACCCCTCTAGGTGGTCACAAAGCACCGAGCTGATCTCCCTGTGCTATGCGGCTGCTTCCCACTAGCTATCTATTTTACGTTTGGTAGTGTATATATGTCCATGCCACTCTCTCACTTTGCCACAGCTTACCCTTCCCCCTCCCCTAAGTGTAAAGTTTTAAGAAGGGGCAGTGTAGCTAGTGGCTGCCCTAGGCAGAGAGCTGGTTAGTATCTGAGCACTTTCACTTAACTGAGTGCGGATGGGCCAGTTGCCCCTGTGTTCTCATTTTCAAAATGGAGATAATAGTATTAGCTTGACCTACCTGAAATTGCCAGTATTTGACCTACAAAAAAATAGCAATTTCTTATTGCTTAGTCCAGTGCTATTAGCACAATATGTCTTTGTACAATAATGCATACCTCATAGGATTGTTGGGAGAATTAAATAGGATAATGTGGGTATAAAAATTAGTAGAAACCTCACTTAAAATAGAGTCAGGAGGCCAGAAGAGGGCGCTCTCACATCCTATGCTCTTAGCCAAGCCCTAAGATGGCAGAGCCCAACAGAAGGAAGAAAGGCTTCTTGCCTGGCAAGAGCTCAGCCAATAAGAGACTGTCACAGCTCAGCCAGTGAAAAGCCGCTATACTCTGAACTCTCAATTGCCCCAACGGACTCTGTTCACTACTGCCCTCCCAACTTCCTTTTCCCTTTTTAAAAAGTGTTCTCCTCTCCCTGCTATGTGGGGACTTGCACACAGCTTACTATGGTTGCAGAATTGCAATTCCCTGTTGATCCCAAATAAACCCATTTTTGCTGGACAAATAACTGGCGGTCTCTTTGCTTTAGGTCAGCATGGGTGCAGCTCTCTGCACTCCTAGGAGCAAGCATTCCTGAAGGGCCAGTTGGTTGTGTGGGCTATGTGACTGAATCAGTGTGGCCACAGAGCTCCAGGACTGACGGGATTCCAGGCGAAGTTTGCTAGAGAGCAGAGGTCAGCAAGCTTTTGTCTGTAAAGGGCTAGATAGTAGATATTTTAGGCTTTGTGGGCCATGTGATCTCTACGGCAACTACTCAACTCTGGGGCTGTTGTAGTGGGAAAACAGCGTCAGACAATATGGAAAGGAATAGGTGTGGCTGTGTCCCAATAAAACTTTATTTACAAAAATCAGGCGATGGCTTGGATTTTGCTCCAGGGCTGTAGTTTTCTGACCCTTACTTTAGACAAAGAAAAGCAGTGGGTTGTAAAAGCAAGAAGACAGAATTGGGTATTTGGAGACCTGATCTGCTACTGGCTGTGTCAAGGTGACTTCTCTGAGCCTTCGTTGAGCCTTTATCAAGTATTTTCTGCCCTAATAAGCTCATAGACTGCGGACAGCATGGAAGGAGAGCCATAAAGGCAGTCTAAAACCTATGCAAACATATAGTATTAGTTTTCTAGGGGGATTATCTGTGCATTTATTCAAAACCTTTTTTAGTATCCTCTGTGAATCAGCACTTTGGAGATATCGTGGTAAGTAAGACAGATGTTGTCTATGTCCATATGGAACACACATTCCCTTGGGGGTATTTATTTCTTGAGTGTTGTTACATGATTTAAATGGAAAGTGGTGATGTAAAAATTATTGATTCCTCTACTTTTTATAGAAGACCCTTTGTCCTGAGTTGAAGAGACTGAGCTAAATGAGAAGGTGAGTTCTTCAAATATAACCTAGTCCAGAGGAGAAGAGATTGCCTTTTCCCAAGAGACATACTAAATAGGACTTAGGATGAAGTCAGGCTTCGTTGGTATTTGAGCTTTAGCTACAGTCCTGTGTATAAGAATACTATATTCTGTTTATACAGCTGACTCCACTTCCAGCCACAGATGTTTCCGGCACCTGGTTAATTTCTCCAGGAAAGGCCAATGCTCATTAAGACTCCCAAGTCCCAGAGCTAAGTTTTATGAGTGGGGAAACTGAGGTACTGAAACTGGTTATGGGATTGGCTCAGATCACGGACGTAGGACTCTGGCCAACACAACTGGCGGGTCCTAGGAATGGAACCAAGGTGTCTCTCCCGGGGACTACCTGACTCTCCAAAGCGGCTGCGACTTCTCAGACCCCCGACTCCAATTAGGCTTAAGAAGCATTAGAGGGACCTGAGACCCTGCTGGGAGAGAACCCATTTTCACAAAAGAGAGACTTGAATCAGGAAACCAGATGCTGCTTCAGGGCGAAAGAAGTTTGGCAGCATCAGAGCTGTGAGTCGGAAGGCTGCAGTCAGTCAAAGACAAGCGGCGCAATGTGGAAACAGGGTCTCTTTTCTTTCTTTCATGAGCTGGTTTCTTCCGTCCCTTGAGTGGCCTGTATTGAGGTTGTCTCTCCGGAGAAGTATCCTGGAACCAAATAGATTCCCATCTAGATGGTTGTGATATCATTTGTCTCTTGCAGTCTTACTGAACAGTAGTAACCAACTGGGGGCACAGCAGAACCTCCAGAAGTGTCCCAGCAGGGCTAGAGGAGTGGGAGTGTTAGGTTTAGTTTGAATACAGTTTTTAATGTTATGGTTTAATTTTGTATTTGGGGAAATTAAAATAAAAAGGGAATCTGTTGGTTTTGTAACTTGCCCATCTTGGCACTTGCCAAAAGGGAAGCTCAATCAAATTTTCTTGGTCACTTGGGATAACTAGTCAGTCTAAAAATTGTTGGGAGATACGGAGATTTTAATGTTTATCAAAGGAAGGCTGAAATAAAAGTAGACTCTTTCTTAGTTGCCTGGCTAAAACAACAAGCTCAGAGTAAGGGGATTCTGGACACAGTCACAGCGATAATGTGAAGACTAAAAATAATAAAATGCCTTGTCTTTGGAAGGGCTGATGCCAGCTTTCATCACGGACAAGAAAGGTTAGCAAGTGGGCTTTGCACTGTGGATAGAAAGCCAGCTGATTTGGTTTTGCCAGAACTGGTGAGAGCCGGGAGTGTCAGTGCAAGAGCATGTCTATCACTGTGACCTCAGGTCCCAGAAGCCCGACTCCAGCAAGAAAGTCACAGATATTCCCTGGTGATGCGAGGTCCAAGCTAAGCAGGACCCCAACAACTCAGGATGCAGAGGTCAGACAGTCCCTGGCAGGGTTCAAAAGGCTTATCAGCTCCTTCTTTGAAAGGCTAGAAGGAGGAACAAGACGTCAGGAACAGAACTTGTATTTCTGTATTGAATACAATACTTTTAAGCCATCAAGATTTGAGGGTTTTTATCACCACAGCAAAACTTTATCCTGATTAGCCTCAGTGTTCTCATCTGTAAAATGGGAGTAAGATCAACCCTGTACTGCGATTGTGAGAAGGCAATAAATTAATGCTTAGAAATTGTGTGGTCAATGCCTAACACATACAAGGTGCTCAGTAAAATGTAGTGTTGGTGCTGATGTTGATAACAGCTTTTTTCTCCAGCCATGGGTATGGTCACTCTCACAATACAAAGGCTCTGAGGAATGGGGTACTGGTATCAATTCTATAGGGCATATTCCTGTTGTTGTTTTCGCAGCGGATGAAGTAGATATGCTCTGATTCATCTACACTCTCTCAACTGATCTTCACCATGTCTGCGAGCATGTATTCATTTTACACATATATTTGAGCACCTGTTATATATACACCAGGCCTTGTTCCAGGCCCTGGGGAAACAGTGGGGAATAAGCAGGAATTACTGCCTGTGTCATTACGAGTCCTCCAGGTCCTTAGGAAGCAGATGCCCTTCGAGAGAGAAAGAGGAGGGAGCTGGAGGGGTGGGGAGAAACTTCCGATGGGCTTGTGAAGGAGAGAGGGCAGGGAGGAGCACAGGGTAGCAAGAGTCTCAGACTGCAGCCCGATTCTGAGAAAGTTTTGGCCAGGTGAACAGGGAGCCCTTGAAGTGAAGTTGTCTGTCGGAGGAGTCCCACATCTGGCAGGAACGACCTGCATTTCGTGCTGACCTTGATCAGTGGCTGGGAACAGCCTATGGGAAGTGAGGCCTTGGTGCAACACCATGGTGGATGCAGAAGAGCACAGCGGCTGGGGCCAGCGGTCACTCACCCTCCCTGCAGCAGGAGACCTGAGGGGCTACCGCACTGCCTTCCTGGCATGGACAATCTGGAGGGGGAGACAGGCATTAAACAAATAGTCACGTAAGCAATCAGTGAATTGCAATTGTGATTAGAGCCATGGAGGAGAAGTATAGGAGACCACAGGGTGGTATCACAGAGAGCCCGCTGTTATGAAAGTCGGGAAGGCTTCCTGGAGGAAGGGATTTCATGGGGCTGAGGGTGGAAAGACAAACAGTAGTTGGCCAGGTAAAGAGGGGCTAGAAGAGTATTCCAGAGAGAGTGAGAGGCTGGGGCTATGCACCTTCGGCAGGGGGGGCGGGAGAGAGAGAGGGAGAGAATAGAAAAGAGAGAAGGGTAGAGATAGCAGAGATGATGTCTGACAAATTGTCATAGAAATTCTGGGGGTTTAAAAAAGAATTATTGCTATTCCTTCTTCATGTTCTCTCCTTTGGGATTCAATGGTTCCATTTTTTTTCCAGGAAAAAGACCCCCACTCCCACCCCAAGCATGCATTCTAAGGAGACCCAACTCAGACCTCGTACATAAAGTATCAAAGAAGTCTGGGTTTATCTGCTTCTCGGGGGGCATTGAGACATGCAGGTCTTATTGATGAGACTTTATCAAATTCTTGATACCAAGGGCCTCTCGGTGTTAGGAGAAGTCCCAATCATCTCTACTGTATTAAAAAATGATGAAATGCCAAAACAGGTTGTAAAATTAGTCTTGCGAGTGTATCTCAAGGACACACTATGACACGCTAATGTTTGGAGACTGACAGCAAGAGTCCAAGCGTGAGGCCGATGGCATCTTATCCACCCAACCCTGCTACCTCCTAGCCACAGGCCCTGTTGAGTCCTCGGTGTGTGGGTGGCTCTGTGTAGATGGCGGAGGATGGCTCGTGTACACTGACCAACAGGTTTGTGCAGAGCGGTGTTGAGTGAGAGGGACCAGGAGATCGTCCAGATTTCTTTTGAGCCTTTTTCTGAAATCCATGGCTTTTCTTAAACTCCTCAAACCTTAGCTGATTTCTAAAATAGGCTAATGTCCTTAAACCCTGTTTCCCTTCATCTGTTCACCCCAGCTGGACCCTCTGACCCTGATAATCAAGGGCACCTGACATTAGAGCATCTCAGATGATTCCTGGCCTCTCGGGACAGGAGGACCCACCTTGAGTTCTGATGTTGTTTGTTTCCATTTAGTTCCCGTGATCCTGTTGAAGGCTGTTGTCTTGTCCTCTTCTGCCTTAAATATATTAGCAATACGTATAAATCTCAGCAGCTTTCCTCTGGAGGAAAATAACATTTCTAATACTAAAAGAAATCAGTTCTGCATGGTGAAGCGTTCAATTCCGTTTTCTGCCCGTCTGTGCACCTGAAGAATGTTTCTTATTAGATTAGAATTTGTCTTAGGCTGTATTAGCATCTAGTGTTTTATCTGCTCTTTTCTGTGGGGAAGACTCCCTCCCACACACCCTCCGTAGCTCATTTCCAAGTCTGTATGTCTCATGTGCATCTGCTGTTGCTTTACCAAGGCCTGAGTAGTTGCTGACAGTGATTGGCAGAAAATCATTTCCAAGAATATAAAAAAAACAAACAAACAAATGAAAAGAATGAGAAAGAAAGAGCTGAGGAAAGAGGGAGAAAAGTGTATCAACTGGAGAACTTTTGCTGAAGGATGACAAAGAACAAATAGGCCTCTGCTTGCTTCATATGATTGATTGTACGGATCAAAATGTTGGCCCTCTGAGTTACAGCTACCAGCTGGTATTTGCTGTATCACCCATATGACACCCTTACTTGGAACCGATAAATCCTGTATTCAAAGTGCCGATCGGGGAGTTTCTTGCTTGCATTTTTCAGCCCCTACTGTTCTTGGCTTTTAAGCACAAGAATTCGGGGTTTGTAAAGGGAGGAAGGGTGGATATGGGGACACCATTGTTTCCATTGCATGCCCAACCATGTCAGCTGTGGTTAGTCAAGATTTAGGAGTTAGACACAATTTACGAGTCAGAATGCCTAGGTCCAGAGACAGTGGGAGGGTCAGCTTTCGCCTTCTAATCATTGTGTTGTCTCTCCTCTCCTTCCCACTATCATTCCTTTTGGGAGAGAAACCTTAGGTAGTGTCTATACAGCGTTCGAGAACCCATGTGGAAAATGTAAGCCCCAGAGAATAATAATCCTACAGGTGCTACAGGTAGATGACTTTTGTGACATGATCTTTCTAAAATGGAGCCCTGAAAATGGTCCTCCCCCTGCTACAGATGCTTCTGTGTTGGCCTTTATTGCTCCCTGGATACACCCCACCTTGAGCTCTGACGTTGCCACCGGCAATTTGATGGGCAAGGAGTTTGGTGAACTAGCCCCCGCAATACCCTCTAGCATCCTCTGGTGCAGCTTCCTTCACACACACCTTATGTGCCATAAGAAATGTCAAGCAAGGTCCCACCAGGAAAATAGAAACCCTTGTGAATTCTTAAAACAGAGGGGACTGAATGCAGGGAATTGATCAGACAGGCAAAAAAGAGCTGAGAAGCCATCAAGGGATGATGTGGCCACCCAGAGATTAGCCAGCAGAGAGTCATAGGTGTAGGGACAAAGGCCACAGACGGGGCCTCGGTCACCTGGCAGAAGCAGGGACTACATGGGCCTGTCCAGCAGGAGCCACTGATGAGACAGAGCTGTCTGAGTCAGGGAAGAAGGGGGAGAAATATCCTGGCTTTTTCTTTCTCTTTCCTTCCTATCTTAGTCTGCTCAGTCTGCCGTAATGGAAATACCACAGCCTGGGTGGCTGAAACAACAGACATTTATTTTCACAGTCCTGGAGGCTAAAAGTCCAAGAGCAAGGTGCTGTCAGGGTTGGTTCCTGATGAGGCCTCTCTTTCTGGCTTGCAAACTGCTGCCTTCCTGCAGTGTGTTCACATGGTCTTTCCTCTGTGTGTGCAGAGAGAGAGAGCACACTCTGGTGTCCCTTCCCCTTCTTATAAGGACTCCAGTCCTATCAGATTAGGGTCCTACCCTTTCGATCTCACTTCACCATAATTACCTCCTTAAAGGCCCCACCTCCAAGTACAGTCACATTGGGAGTAAGGGTTGAACATATGAATTTTGAGGGGACATAATACAGTCCATTACATTTCCTATCTCCTACCAGCACCTCCATGGGCCAAGTCAATGGCTGATGTGGGAACCTGGGAAATGCAGCCCATTGGGGCCAGGGGCTGTGTGATATAGGACAAAGCATCAGATCAGTGTATGTGTGGTGTTGTACATGAGTAGTGGGTTTATGCTCAGAACTGGGGTTCCATTTGAAGAGAAATGGGAGAATGGATTACAGTTGGGCAACCAACAGTGTCCGCCTCAGAGTGATATTTAATCTCTTTATGCTTCTGGAACTAATGATGTTTCTTGCCTTGTTCATGGTTTCTCTTTGCCTGGAACTTTCCCTACCCCCCTTTTCTCTTTACTAGCCCTTTGCCTGGCCAAGTTCTCATCCTCAGTGCCATCTCCTCTATAGCTTATAGGTTTTCATTTATTTGACAAATATTTATTAAGTACTAGGCAGTGTTCTAGGCTCTGGTGACATCAGAGTCAACAAGGTTCCTGCCTTCATGCAGCTTACATTCTATTGGCAGGGGGGAGCAATACATAATAAATGAGTAAAGACATAGTATTTCAGATGGGAATAAATAAAGGGGAAAAATCAATCAGGGTAAGGAAGACAGGGAGTGCCATAGGTACAGGTAGTGTGTTGATTTGATGCTAGATTGGCCAAGGAAACCTCAGAAATAAGTAGTGTCTAAGCAGAGACGTTAAGAACAGGAGTCATGAGAGTTTCAGAAAGCTGAATAATGGCCCCCCAATTATATTCACACCCTAATCCCCAGAACCTGGGACTATGCTGCCTTACCTGGTGGAAGGGACTTTGCAGATGTCATTAATGATTTGAGATGGGGAGATTATCTTGAGTTCTTTTGGTGGACCCAAGGTCATCACAAGGATTTTTATAAAAGGGAAGCAAAAAGGTCACAGTCAGTCGTAGGAGATGTGACAACCAAAGCAAGAAGTTGGAGTGATGTGAGGAAGGACCAGGAGTGAAGGAATGCAGGTGGCCTTCAGGAGCTGGTAGAGATAAGGAGACAGATTCTCTTCTGAAGCTTCCAGAAGGAATGAAGCCCTGCTGATTCCTTGATTTTAGATTTCCAGCCACCAGAACAGTAAGAGAATGCATTTATGTTGTGTTAAGCTGCTAAGTCTATAGAAGTTTGTTACAGCAGCAACAGGAAACTCATACGGTAGTCACTGGGGGAAGAGTATTGCCAACAGAGGAACAGAAGGTGAAAATGCCCTGTCGTAGGAAGGTACCTGGTGTGTTGTTCCAGTTATTGATTATTTCCACAGTTAAAAAATTCACTTACATTAAATCCTTTATCAAACACTTGTCACAAGGTAAGCACTTTTCTTCATTCCTCACTCCCCACTCCCCACACTTCCTGGGCCTACCTCACTGTTAAAATTGCTTGTTTCTGTTTCTCCTCCTTGGGTGATAAACTCCTTGAGTGCAGGGGCCTTAAGTTTTTCATTGCTTTGTCCTCAGGGCTGACATAGAGTAAATACTTAAAAAACTGCTGCATTTTAAAAGTTGAAGACTCTTCAGGAAACTTCCCTCCATTCAGATAAACCCATATGACCATATGATGGCCCATAGAGTAATACGGTAATACTCCTTGGGTATTATCTACCCATTGTGGTCTGAATATTTGTGGATTAGACAAAGAAAGTTATGATAGGGGCACAGACTGACTGTTCTCAAGGTTTTCAGAACTCTCAGCTGGGATATGACATATTTGATCAGGTTCCCTCTTCATCCATGGGGGAGGGTAGGCCTGTTCTTTGTGTGAGGGGTGTTAATGGGGTCACTCATTAATGGTGATGGGGTGGAGGGGACCACTATGTCTGGTGAGGGGAGACTTAGGCCCTGAAGGTCATCACCTCATTAAAGATTTTGCTGCTTAGTTCCTGTGTAATCCTTTCTGAGCCCAGCTGCTATGGTAACTGGGGAAGTTATCAAAATCCTCCTGTAGGTCTGAGGATGCACCCTCCCCGCCATGCATCTCCTTGGGGTGGTCTTTGGCTCTTGTCTGCCTCCCAGCTCAAGCACAAGCCTCACCAGCTGGGGAGAGGCACTTTCATCAGAACCCTTGGAAACTCTTCAGGGGGACTGTATGCTGATTTTCAGGCTGTCTGCTCACAGCATCTTCATTACTTCACACTCTAAATACTTGAAACTGCCATTGGGTCACCCTTAGCTCCCTGCAATTAACCATTGGCTTTGAAAATCAAGCTGTGCTCAGCATTTCAGTGATGACTACAGATGCAGGGAAGGAGGTTGAGGCTCTCCAGTAAGACAGTTGTTATTGGAGGAGGGAGAGGAAGGGAAGGCATCAGAAGGAAGATGAGTGTCTGGGTGTGGGTGCAGGGGACAGCAGGGTGCTGGGGAGAGGGAAGGGGAACAGGAGAGAAAGTCTAGAAGTGTAGGGGAGGGCAGGGGATGGTCTGAACACTGGTCATGGGGACAGGGCAGGAAGAAAGGGCTCACAGGGAGTGGGGAAGTGCAATGAGGACTTGGCAAAGGTGTGCTGGGCATATGTGTACACATCGGTTTGTGTGTTGCGGCAGCACTTAGAGATGGAGGAAGGCTGGGAGGATGTTTATAGAGCACCAGAAGCAGAGTGAGGGCCTCTACATTTGTTATCTCTTAGATTTCACTCCAAATGTGTACGTGGCAGGCATTATTCTCATTTTTTTTTTGGCTGCGCCGCATGGCATGTGGGATCTTAGTTCCCCAACCAGGGATCGAACCTGTGCCCTCTGCAGTGGAAGCATGGAGTCTTAACCACTGGACCGCCAGGGAAGTCCCCATTATTCTCAGTTTTACAGATGAGGAAATGAAGGCTCAGAAAGGTTAAGCAACTGACCAAGAGGGCACATGGCTAGGTTGTAAACGGCAAGTGAGGATTCAAACCCAACTCTTTCTGAGTGTAGACCCGTGGCCCACTCGACTATTTATCATACATTTAAAAAGCTAACAAACGGGGCTTCCCTGGTGGCGCAGTGGTTGAGAGTCTGCCTGCCAATGCAGGGGACACGGGTTCGAGACCTGGTCTGGGAAGATCGCACATGCCGCGGAGCAACTGGGCCCGTGAGCCACAATTACTGAGCCTGCGCGTCTGGAGCCTGTGCTCCTTAACAAGAGAGGCCGCGATAGTGAGAGGACTGCGCACCGCGATGAAGAGTGGCCCCCGCTTGCCACAACTAGAGAAAGCCCTCGCACAGAAACGAAGACCCAACACAGCCATAAATAAATAAATCAATTAAAAAAAAAAAAAAAGCTAACAAACGTTGGGCAGTGGATCTGCCCCTTGGAGTTTCAGAGCCCTGAATAGGCTAATTCATGCTGCAGTGACAAATGATACTATCTCAGTGACCTACAAGCCAATGGTTTATCTTGCACTCATGCTTCGTGTCCATTGTGGATGGCTTCAGTCCATGACTCAGACTGATAGAACAACCTTTACCTTGAAAGTCGTGTTGCTTGTAGTGAAAGAAAAACAGAATATGGCAAACTCTCAGCTGGCTCTTAAAGTCTCTGCTTGGAAGTGGAACACATCTCCTTTGCTCATGTTTCTCTGGCAAAATCAAGTGGCACTGCCAAGGCTGCTGCCAATGGGACAGGGATGAAAGTCTTCCCCCAGGGAGGGCATTAAATGCTTTTGAATATCAATATATCTGAACACAGGCAACAAAGAGTTTTCTGTGGGACTTCACCATTCCCTGAGACCATCTGGCCTTGGGTGTGGCTGGTGCATGGCTGGTTGCAGGTGGTCTACACCAGGACAGGCACGGTAGATGGGAAGAGAGGCAGAAAGACTGTCTTAAGACCAGGAGCTGTGTTACCATGGCGTTACCTAACCCCTTGATCCTGTTTCTTCATTGGTAAAGTGGAGGTAATAATATCGTGCTCTCAGGGTTGTTGAGGATCAAGGGAGATTGTAGATACAGGGCTGCATGTATCAAGCGGTCAATAAATATTGTGTTTCTCAACCAGCCATTCATCCCGGCTCAGCAAGGACTAAACAAGGGAAGAGGTCACATTTTGAAGGTGAAGGAGTTTGGCAGATACACAGGTGATTGAAAGTCCTTACAGGCAAGGAGATGAAACTGAAAGGAATGAACAATTAGAGGATCCAACAGTGGAATCGGTAGCCAGTGGATAAAGTGTTGATTGTAAGCGGTCATTGCTGATGCAGCAGAGCTGGTTGTGCGTGGCTTCCTCCGAAAGGCTTGTTAGAATTGAATAGTGGCTCATCTGCCTGAATTTCTAGAGGCAGACTTCCCTGAAAGGCTGGTGAATGGACAGCACATGACTGGAAGATCCGTGCAAGGTGGAGCCTTCTTTCAAACAGTCACCTCTTTGAGGACAATCTTGAAGCAGAAATAAAACGCTAAGAGACAATGGGAACTTGTTTGTTAATCCCTCACTCAGAGGAGAGCCCTGGGATTCACTATTTTTTGCAACGCCGTGGATGATCCCAGCATTACAAGGGGCTCACTTGTGCATATATTTGGCAGTTTCATGGAGCTTCTTTCACAAAATTCTTAGAACCCAAATGAATCAAGCTACTCAGAAACTCATATTTTATAAAGGCAAGAACTGGCTTACTTATCTGTTGCTATTTTGCAAAGTTGTTGATGTATTTTCCCTTGGCTGGCAAGATTTTCTGGCATCCATTGGTCAAGAGTTTTGGATAACCAGCCTCACTCCACCATCCTTCAAGATGCTGTCATCAGGAGGCCTTCCTACCACCCATTACTAGATGTGTTCTCCTTTATTTTTGAGGCTGTGGAGCAATTTGTCTGGACTTTTCTGGGGGTGACCTTGAAAAAGCTGCTTACTCTCTTTTTATCTTATTTTTTTAATTATAAAGTGGGCATAATTGGTAGTACCTAGGATTGTTGTAGGAATGGAATGAGGTTATCTTTAAGTTCTCAGTGCAGTGTCTGGCACAGAGTAAAACCTCAGTAACTGCTTTCTTCTCCCTCTCCCTCCACTTGCTCTCCCCCTCCCTCCCTCCCTCCACCTCTTCTTTCTCCTTCATTATTATTATTTCTCCTTCCCCTCCCCTGCCACTGCCTTTCTCCTCTTCTCCTTCTTCTTCTCCCTCTCCTCCTCCCCTTCCTCCTCCTTCATCTTTTTCTTCTCCTCCTACTTCTCCTTGTGTTCTTCCTCCTCTTCTTCTTTCCTCCCATTTTTCTTTTTCTCCTTACTATTGTTTATTTTTAGAGTTTGGTAAACATTACTCCATATCAAGCTTCTTTGTGGTTTCTTCTAATATTCTCTGCTCTAAACATGACAGGTACCAGTCAGGGTCTCAGTAAGAAACAGATCACATAATCATATCGTGTAGATTGAGGAGTCTTTAATAAAGAAACTGTTTATAAAGGCTTGGGAAGGATGTAGGGCAACCACAAGGAGTGTTGCAAATCTCTGAACCGAGTAGCAGTAGATACTGGTCAAACCCCTAGGTCTGGAGGGGCAAAGAGAGTGTATCGGTTGATTTTTGCTGTGGTAATAGACAACCTCAGTATCTCAGTAGCTTATGGCAACAAACATTCATTCCTTGTGCATGTTACCTGAAGGGTGTAGGCTGTTGGTGATTCTGCTTGACTCTGCTGGCCTCGGCTGGGTTCACTGGGGCTCAGCTGGGCTTAGCTAGGCTTGGGTGACCTCCATATAGCTTCTCATTTGAGAACCCAGGCTGACAGTAGTCTTTCACTGAGACTATTCTCATGATGGAAGGCAGAATAAGAAGGGCAGAGCCAAACCATGCAAGAACACATATAATGCTTCTGCTCTGATGAGATGAACGTCATACCTGCTTATGTTCCATTGACCAAAGCAAGGCAAGTGGCCAAGTCCAATAAAATCAGCAGGGTGAGGGTTATACTCGTGAGAGTGAAAATGAAAATTTGTGAACAAATGATACTGTCGATCACGGGGAGGGAGTGATTACTGGAAACCGGAGACAGAGAGAGAGAGCTATGAGGAGACAGCTGCCTGACAGGAGCGGTGACTGCATCGAGGGAGCAGTCAGCCATGGAGCACAGAAGAGGGAAATGGGGGAATAAATGCCTCCCTCCCTGCAATCTCTGGCCAGTTCTTCCTGTGTCTGTACCCAACTAGAAACCAAAGGCAAGAACGTTTATTCTGTATCTTTGCTGGTCAGTTTCCTGGGACAGACAGCAGGGTGGAAAACATTAGAGAGTAAATCTGGGGAAGCAAATGGAAGATGATTTGGTTCTTACTCAAGGGCACCATGATCTGATTCATGGTAAGAATATTAACATTGCAGAAAATGTACCACAAGCATTTCTTAAAAACCAGCAACTCCTCATTCCTGAATGACTTAGGAGGAATTCCAGGCTGGTGGTTCATAAAGTTAAAATGGGGGAAAAAATTAAGAAGGCAATAAATCTTCTAGGAGATTATGCTATAAATCTAGGGGAAAACCCTTCTGGGTGACGTAAGGCATAACCTTTAACAGCTAATAGTCTAAAAACTGTTTGCATCTGACCATTCTGAGTCCCTAAGTGGTTTCCATTCCAACAATGTCATTTATCTTGTGATATTTACTTTCTTGTGGTAAGTTGCAAATTTTTTTTCCTCCTCAGTGCGTCTGTGATAAAATAAACTCGCCTGAGTGAGATGAATGCCAGCCTATTAACAAATGTCACTTAGAAGGGGATGGAGCTAAGCTGGCCCAGCAAGAGATGTAAGAGGTTTGTATTCCTCAACACCAATCTGGAGGAGATGATCATCTCCACATTTATGTGTTCTTACAGCCATGTGATGTAAGAATTCTAAATTCTGAAAGATTCTTGAGCATGATGGTGAAACAGGGCAAGGGATCTTTGCAATGCCCTGTATCTTTCTGTTAACCTTTCTCTCCTCAAATTTTCCTCCAATTCTTCCAGAATATGGTACTCTCATGCTTCCCCTGGTTGTCAAGATAGCCTAGACTCCAGGACCTGGATTTCCCCATCAGGTCTGCTTTCTGTAGAGAGAGAAGGATGCTCAGGATCTTCTGCCCATATTCTCACCTCTTCCCAATAAGGGTGCAGAATTCTGCCTGTCCTCGCATTGTTCTCTCCACCCATTTTTTAGCTGCCTTTTTCTCACTGCAATACAAGAGAAAGAGCTATGACTCCGGGTGGTCAGGTCCTGAGATATCGATGGAACTCATTGTTCATTCTCTCTCTGTCTGATTCCCATGTGTATGATAAGTTCTCCTATGGGTCCTGCCCCCAGGTAGTAACCACACCCAAGGACCCCTGTTACAGGTTGGCCATCCTCATTCATTTGGCTGCTCAGGTCAGAAGCTTGGGGTCTGCTCACAGATCCCACCGTCTCTGTTGGAATGGGAAGAAGCCTAAACTTCATGCACCTCCTCCATTGACCTTAGAAGCCACTTTATTGGAGTGTCAGAGGCTTGTTCTGTTTTTAAAAGAATAATGTTTTGTTTTTATTTGATAGTTGTTGCTGTGTGAATGCTTTCTTAGCCAACAACTCCAGAGGAGAGGGGCAGTTGGGAGTAAGATTTGTGTACCAAACCTGATCCCAAACCTAAGCCCTTTCCTTAGGCTTAATTTCATTCCCCCTTTCCATCCCTACAAAATGTAGTTGAGTGGATACCAAACACAGAGGACTTAGTGTTGAAAGAACTGGGTTCTAGTACCAGCCTTGCCATGAATTCAACTCGGAGATGAAACTTTGGGTGAATTATTTAATGCCTCTGAATGTTTTCCATTATCAGACAGGATTTAATTGTAGCTAACATAAACCAATCTAGCTATTTTTAATCAGAAAGGGAATTAGGTGCTCATAAAATCCTTGAATGGTTGGGAGAGTGGGCTGAGACTTCAGGAGTGATGTCCAGAATCATCCTGCTTGGGTAGCTACCACCTCAGCCGCAATCATGAAGCTAGAAAATCAGGAAGCTGACGCAGCAAATGATGGGTCCAGGAATACACTCTCTGGGTTGTAATCCAAGCATAGATTACAACAGCAACAACAGCCTTCAGAACTATGCCACAGCTTCCAGATCCACCTCTGCAAAACATGAACCCTAAAACTCCTTCTCTTACTTCCGTGAAGTCAGCAACTGGATATTGGGACTTGTGGCATTGCTACTGCAGGAAACACAGTGCCGCCATGAAGTTGA